>NC_056737.1:1963791931-1963946931 GCF_019279795.1 Protopterus annectens
AAATTCATATATCAAAACTAACTGACTGGTAGGATAAGCGCTTTCGGTTTCCACCTTTATCAAATCCTGTTTGCAAGTCAGTCTGTGTTAGATTAAATAGTATTTCCCTCCTCCAGGACTCTCAAGTGAGCAGCCAATCAGAGTCATCCAAATGGACACACCTTCAGTGGGTCTATATTATATTGTCGCAAGCTGACAATATCGAATCTGATATTGTTGGCACGACAATATCGAAAGCAAAGACTATCGACCAGGTAAACAGAAATCTCCGTAGGGGGAGATTTACATTTACCTCAATGTAGTGCTGTCTTGGAGTTGATATATTTACGTAGCAGGGGGTGTGGTGGTGCAGGGGGGCTTGCCCCCCTGCCTACGCCCTTTAGTTTTTTTTTTGTTTTGTTTTTTTATCCTCGGTTGATATTTTACTGCATTGATCAATTGTGTTCGACATTTATTGCTTCAATGCAGTAAAATGTCGATGAAGTAATATAAACGCCCTTCAGTAAATCATTCATTCACTTTCTTAGAGCCCACCCTTTAAATATAGACTTAATAGGAACAATTTTGTTCAGTCCTGGCTCAAGGTTAGATTGTAAATCCATGATCCACTTACATTCTTCAATTTCTGCGTGATTTACAACATTGCCTCCCCTTGGTGTATCATAAAGTCTTGCCAACACCATAAATTTAAAGGAATGGTTCATGTTTATTTTAATGTGTCCAAACAAAGCATTTGTCATCACCTTGTTGTTTATGTCCAGGTTATGTCTTAAAACACGCTCCTTGAACATCCTATTTGTTTTGCCTATGTAGAAGGCTGTACAGCACGAACATTGCACAACATATATCACATTTATGCTTCTACAATTGGCGAATCCTTTAAAGACATAGTGCTTGTTCATTTTAGGGTGTATGACTGTATCACTAACTTGGATAAAGGCACAGGCTTTACAAAAGCCACATTTGTATGTGCCCTTTTTGCAATTCATACTCCCATTACTTCTCATTACTGGTTGATGGCAAAGCATTCTCTTCAAGTTCTTCCTGTTCTTGAAGCAAAAACTGGGATTTCTCCAACAATTCCTTTTAATTTTTCATTGTATGTAAGAATTGACCAATTTTTTTCTGATTACTCCACATACATCACAATTGTAATTACTGTATGTTAGACCAAATCTTAGTTTGTTCTCCTTCTCTTTATTTTTGGTCAGTGCTGCATCCTGGGCTGAATAATACAGTCTGCCTTTTCCAGTCCTTAAGTTGGATAACTTGGTCACATCCCTGGTTACATTCTTCTATGCATATCCCCTTTCAGTGAAATTCTTCATTAGTTTTTCTTGCTCCTTTGTAAAGTCTATTTCGTTCGTGCATAGTTTCGATATGTGCATCAATTGATTCTCTACTATATTATTGAAAATATGCCCAGGGTGCATGCTGGATCTATGAAGCATGTAATTTCACCAGATTAATTTTCTATGGATAGAGGTACTAATACCAGTTCTTTCGTTCAAAGTTAATTGAATATCTAAAAAGTTTATCATCTTATTTGACATATTCAATTCAAATCTTAGGAATGATGTGGTGCTTGTCAGCATAGCAGCAAATGTTTTTTTCACCCAAAGTAAAAAGAAAATCTGTTTTTGCAATATAAGGGCATTGCAGAAAACTTCTGCATTTAAACATATGCTTTATTTTTGTGCTAAACCAATCAGAACCTGTATTTCCAATTTCTTGCCAAGCCTTAAAGGATTTGTTCTTCCTATATACAACAGTTGGTCTAGTAACCAACTCGTCAAGACTGGAGCTATCGTTCCAAAAACTGCTCCAATTTCTTAAGCACTGGACAATAGCTTTACTATCAATAGACTAAGTATTAATAAATAATGTTTTATTATTTTCAGCAAATTGATTTGCACTATCCATCTCTACTAACTGAACACTGTTATTAGTGACCAAATTAGTACTTAAAATAGGGGCATAAAACCCATTACTTCTTTTATTTATGACTCCTCCTTTAAAGTCTACTAAAAAACTCTTTCTATAAACATCTCCATAAGAGTTTCTCATTTGGTGATAAAGGTTCTGAAATCAGAAACTCTGTGGGCCAAACAAACCATTTGGCCCTTGACTACAGCTTTCTTCTGAAAATACAGATGGCAACTTTTAAAATGTAAATAAATATTAGAAAAATGTTCCTTCTGGTGTATAATAAAAATGAAACATGATTGTGTGACGATAGGAAGTACTGCCAGCCATGCCACTTGAAGTAGGGCAGTGGATGTGTGACTTGTGCCAGCACAACTAGCTGGAATTTGTATATCATGCTGATTTGTACAGATGCTTGCGCTGAAAAAGTATTTGTTAGCTCTGCTTGTGTTAATGGTGTTAAAATGTATTAACAGTGCACCCTGCTCTGAAATGAAAAGAAATATGCATGTATTATGGTAACTGAATTAAATGTGTATGTTTTAATGAGGACACTGGCACAACAAAGGTTAACCAGCTGGCTTATTTTAAGAAAAAGAACAGAAATCTAAATGAGCTGTTAAATCATTAAAAATTACCCCACAGAATTGAGTATGACTGGAGACACTGGGTCTGGGACAGAGCCTTTTTCCATTAGTTGAATGAAAAGAGGGGAGGCCTCTAGGCACTGCCATAAACATTTGGATGTGTATTGCAGCTGCCTGTGGCCAACTCCTGTCTCAAATTTCAAAAATAGGTATTGTGGGAACCTAAAATCAGGTGACCAGATGAGGCCATTCTGAAAGTCATCTTGGATATAATAGTTTACAGGGAGTAATCTCAGAATATAGACCATTCTATTTTTGGAGCCTGACTAGAAAGACTGCTGATGTATTTCATCTTGTCTTGTCCAAGTAAGTTATTAGGGAACAGTAAATTCTCTTAGATTCAGTGAGGAATATATTGAAGCTTAGTTTAGATATTGCTTTTCTTATTTGTCTGAATCTGTCCATCAATGTTGTTTTCAATATTTTCTCTGATTTGAACTTTGTGGTTTACTGTGAATATATAGTCAGTGTTTTTAAGTTCTTTTGTTATTTATTATTAAATATATTTAAAACTTTTATTGTGGCTGGTCCTTAGTGTCTGACCTTTGAGAGTACTTATATTTATTTGGTGACACTGTGTGGGCCATTCCAGAAGGCCTAGCTATATTGGTGAACTACTACCATTTGTATTAGTACTAATATTACACAGTATAATTGGACACCTTTTCTTAAGGGCCTTAGAGTAGCTGATTGTGGAGGCAGTGAGTCTACCTTATAGTCTGGGCAGAAGGGGGCATAGCTAGTAAACCTGTAACAGCCTTTCCCAGGTGTGTCAGTGTGTGTGAAAAATTAAATCTTAGAGTGTGTGTGTGTCAGTTACTTCAGGCAGGGACACAAAGCTGTAGAATTACAGTGTGTGTGCTGGAAGACTTGGCTTGGACACTTGGCTGAGGACTTAACCCTACAGCTGTACCAGTGAGTAGTCTTACTGGGGACCTGGAGGGAGACCGATATAGAGACCTCCAATCCCAGGGCTGAATGTGTTCCCTGTGTGCTCTTAAGGGAAATTGTACTTGATGCAGAGAGGTCTGCATCTGGAAATAATGAGTGTATCCATTTGTATTCCACACGAGATTACTTAAAGAAAAACTGGTCTTGCCATTGCACTTATCTTCTCTGAACCACTTTTTCCCCTACATCTAATAATTCCTTCTCTCCTCAGCCCTTCATTGATTTACCCTCCCACTACTTTACCTCTCTCATCCCTTTTCACCCTACCAAATTTTTCACCTGCACTTTTCCTCTAATCTTACCTTCTATCCTACCTTCTCCAGACTTTACCTTCCATCTCTCATCTCCCCTCCACATGTATTGTCTCCAACTTCTCCTTCTCATCTATTGGTTTCATACCTTACAAAACAAGCTTTATTTTGTTGACTCTTGCTCTAATACTAGTCTCCAAATCCTCTCTCACCTCTTCTTTTTTGCCAGCATAAACATTTATCAAACAGTATATAACCTTTCAACATATCTCAAATTGTTGCATCCTATGTTATATTACCTACTGTTTTTTAAATCCATCTTAGACAACTATTTTGCTCTTTTTGAAAATGTCAGTCTCACAGAGGATTACTGTCCTCATAATCACTTTACTACCACTGTAAACTAAATACTAATACAATGAATCTTTTAAATCTACATTAGATGTTGTTATCCAATGCTTATATTAGTTGTAATCTTGAATGTGGTTTTGTTACTGTGTGTGCTGTTTAAATTGTAACTCACTGAAGAGCTTTTCTCCCTAGGTCTGTGCTGAAAATGAGCTACTAGCTCAGTCGGACTAACCCAGTCAACAAATGTAAAATAAATAAATAAATAAATAAATTCCAAGAAAGCGTCCAACTCTAGTGTCAGTGATGAGGATTTAGGCCCTTAATTATTGGCCCAGCATGGGGATGACACATAGTGGTGCCCATCACATATTGGCAGCAGTGGTGGGCATCACAAATTGCACAGTATTTTTAGTTAGTTCAACATCAGCATATACTATTCTGTTTAAATCACATTTATATGTGAACTTTAAGAACTCAACAGTATTGTTAATATAATCTAAAAACTCAAATAATTTATCATGAGAATCTGTCCAAAGTAAAAAATATTCAGGAAGTGCATATATAGTGACCATGACTCTTTATATTGGCTACAGCATACATAGTCCTTTTCCTATTGGGCCATGACTAAATTAATAAAACTAGGGGTGCAAGCTGCCCCATCACCACTCCTGTTACTTTTTTTATAATAATGATTACTGAAGAAAATACAATTATTTTTAATACAATGTCCATTATAGCCACTACTGCATTGATTTTATTGCTACCCAAGCCAGACAAAACAAACAGCTGTTCATAAATCTATTATAATCCTACATCATGTGGGATGACCGAGTAGAAGTTCATTACATCAATGGTTACAAGTAGGCCTTCTGCAACAAATTCCATGTCATTTAGTTTTTTTTTTTAAATCCCAGTAATCTTTGCATATGTAAGATAACTTTCCTATGTACCCTTTACTGCATAATTGAAGTAGTTAGCAATTAATTGCTTCTTAGAATGTTTAGCATCTACTATTGGCCTTAAATGAAGATTTTGAACATTTTTATGTAATTTGGGGATTCTGAAGATCCGTGCAATAACCAGTGTCTTGTTTACCATGTACTTTATTTCATCCTTACTCAACTGCACTTGAAATAGCACATCTGTTAGAGCATTATCAATTTTGGCAAAGGCCATAAATACTTCATTACCTGACACTTCATAATATTCATACCTAGACAATAGTTCAAACATTCTTCTTTCATAATTGTGACTATCCTTGACAACCAGACCTTCCCCTTTGTCCGGTTTCATAACCCTTACACTTTTATCATCACTAATATCTTTCAAACATTCTAATGCAGTTTGGGTTTGTGATGATATGAGGTAATGCCATTTGTGTCAGGGAGAGTAGGGCAGTGCATTTGTAACATATGCCAGCATAGCTCGCTGGAGTTTTGTAAAGAATTTTATGTTATTTGACTATCACACTGATTTGTACAGATGCTAGTGTTAAAATGTATTTGTAAAGTTGCTTGTATTAAAAATGCATCAACAGCGGGTCCTGCTGGACAGAAAATAGACAGACATGTATGTCAGACAGTATTATTATAACTGATTAAATATATATGTTTTAACAGATAATTCTGGATGGAAATAGGTTAATCTCAGTCTAGCTAATTTTGAAAAATAGGTTGAAAATTAAGTGGGTTGGTTTAGGCCATAAAGATCTTATCTTACAGGTCTGATTGCAGCCAGAGATGATAATGTCTGGGAAAACCAGGACTAGAAATCTTACTGTATTGTCCTTAGGGGTGAACTAATTGCTATCCTGGAAGGGTAGAAGTTTTTGAAATTATTTTATAGCTTTCAGATTCTACAGCAGATCTTAGCAAAGCTTTGGGTGTGTATTCTCAGGTGACCAGATGTGATGTCATTCTATAACCAACACTGAAATGATTATTTAGATATGACTGAGAGATATAGTGATACTGTCAAAGCAGCACTTTATTTTTTGGAACCTGACAGGAAAATCTCTCACAGATATTTCACACAACCTTATACCTCATCTTGCCTTGCTATAGTAAGCAACTTAACTAGGGAACAGCAATTCTTTAGTCAGTCAGTAAAATGTAGTAAAATTAGTTAAGTATTGTTTTTCTGCATCTGTGTGAATCTATCCAATTATGTTATTTTTATATCTCCTGTGATTGAAACTTTGGTGTTTATTGTAACTAGATATTCAGTATTTGCATGTTTTCTATTTTATTATTTATTATTAATTATTTCTATACCTATTTTTGTGTCTGGTCTTTTAGAGAATACTTTTAGCATCTTAAGAACACTTATGCTTATTTTAGTGACACTGTGGCCGCTCCTGAAAGCCTTGCTGCATTAGTCAAACTCTGCTATTTGTATTATTATGAATTGCACTCATTATAATTGGGTAACCTTGTAAGAACCTTAGAGTAGCTGACTGTTGGCAGTGTAATTACCTTATAGTCTGAGCAGAGGAGACACAGCTGGTAAATCTGTGCCAGCCTTTCTCAGGTGTATGTGTATGAAATTCAAATATCCAAGTGTGTTGGCTACTTTTAACAGGGACACAGTGCTCCAAAGTGATCAGTGTGAAGTCTTGTTTGGGGCCTGGATAGAGAGAGTGCAGATCCAGATCTGAATTGTGCACCCTGTGTGCTCTTAAGAGAAACTGTGCTTGGTACAGACAGCTGCATCTGAAAATACTGTGTGCATCCATTTTTGTTCCTAGTGGCCATCCCTCACCAGTGTCATTGGTGAGGATTGGGGATCCTTGATTATTGGCCCAGAGTAGGGACAATCACATTGTTAAATTAAAAAAACTTGTTTCTAGGGGGTTCACTCAACAAGTTTCTTATTTCAGATTCACATATCTTCTCAGACATGTAAATATAATTGTTTAATGGTGGATTAAAACAACTTGATCTTTTAAGACATACCTGGTTATTAAGGTTAATACTGGGAAACCACAATGCTGAATTCAACTTATGTACAAATAGCTTAAGATCAACAACAACATCCGCAATATTGGCACTTCTGGCAGGTACACGTCAAACCTTTTGCCAGCACATCTGCATGTGAAATGTTTATAACCTTTTTAAAAATATATATATATATTTTAAATATATATATATATATATATATATATATATATATATATATATATATATATATATATATACACATGTATACACACACACACATACATACATACATATTAAAATCCTTTATTGTATTGGAAATTAATTTTATAGGCCCTTGATTTGAACAGTCATTTAAAGTCACTATTACCTGCAATTTTTCCAGTTGGTGAACTACTTTTTCAGCCTCGCTCCCTGTTGGATAAAATTTTCTGCATTCTATAGTTTGTCTTCTCTGATTGGTTGTTGTCTTCTGTTCCAATCTCTCACCGACCTCCTTGGTTCCAAAGGGACCTCACCCTGGTGTACATCATTTGGCCATTGAACAGATGTAGTATTTATCACTTTACCTATTGGCCAGTCATTATGGTTGTGTGCCCGAAAACTAACACTGGTTGATGACTACTGATAAGCAACCCCTTTTGCATAACTCTCATAGTCTTTTTTAAATTTGAACAGTTTCTTTTGCAATATATCACAGGTTTTATCTACTGATTGAAAAGTGTTATGATAGTTGCATTCAAAATGTTCAAATGGTAAGTCATTGGTGCTAGAACTGTTAAGCAGATCAATGTCTCAGGATAATTGATCCATATGGTGGATAACTCCAATTGGTGTGGTGGCTGTCTGAATACCATCACAAATTAATGGAAGTGTTTGACAGGGCTATTTTTAAAGTGTTAAATGTTATGATAAATATAATAACTTGCATATGGATCAGTTATCCAGAGACATAGATCTGTTTAACAATTCTATCAACCAAGATCAAGTTCCCATACTATTTAAAATACATTCAAAGCAGTGTTCAAAGGGGGTTAAATGTGCTGGAAATAATGAGTCACTACATTTTTATACCAGGTATCTTGATGACTTGTTTATAGCTTGGAAGGATTTAAAAGAAAGGTTAGTGGAGTTTGTTAACTTTATCAACAAAAGTACAGATTGTTTTCACTTTTCAGATGGATACAACTAAAACATCATACCTGGATATTCTGTTAATGAAAGATATGGAGAACAAGTGGTACAATGCAGAAATATTTCTCAATCCTACTTACTCCAACACATTCCTCCATTTATCTAGTGCTCACCCCCCAGACACAGAAAAAATCAGTAGTGAAGGGACAGTTTGTCAGGGCAGCAATAATGGTTACCAAAGAATGTCACTTTTTAGAGCAATGTAAACTGATGGAAACTATATTTTGGAGAAGAGGCTACCCTACATCTTTTGTAGCTGAAATAAAGGAGGAGGTCATTGCAAAGTGAAAAATTAACTTTTATTATCCTATTCTAGATATAGCCCAAAAAGAAAACAGGTTAGACTCTACAATGGAAAAGATAAGGGGTATAACAGATTTTTCATGCTCCTTTGTAATTAACTACAATCTTGACAGTAACATCATCAGATGGATATTGAATAGAACTGGACGATATTAAGAGAGGGGAGAAAATTTCAGCAATGCTATGCTGATAGACCACAAACTGTATTTAGGAAGGAAAAGAAATTCAAAAACATCCTGGAGATGGTACCGCACAATCAGTTGGGTTTACTGTCAATCAGATGAAATGTGGACACTGACCCTTTTGTAAATGGATTCACACGGGACAAGATTATTATATTAGGAACAAACATGTTGCCATAAAAGGAAAATTTAACTGTAACAGCAAAAGGGTGGTTTATGTAGCATTATGTCAAGTTTGCACCTGTTTTTACACCAGTAAAACAGAATAGATGTTAAGGGAAAGGGTATATGAACACCACTATGACATCTGAAAGAAAAAAAAAACAAAATTTCTTAGCTGAGCACATATTGGAATTTCCGGAATATTTCTTCAATTTTGTCATTGTGGAACAAGTTCCATGTAATTCAAGGGGTGGCCCATGGCACCTGCATCTTGAAAGATGGGAGGTCTATTGGCAACTCATGTTTCAGGCTGATGGATGGCCAGGAATCAATGAAAATTTCTCTATTTCTAGTCTTTTAAAATTAAAGTCTTTAGTAAAATGACTACTGTATCAGTACTTCAATTTTATTAAAAGGCCGAGGTCACCTTATGACTTTAACATTTGTTGGACAAATGAGGGTGTTGCTGCTTTAAGCTGATGAGATTGGCTTTTGATCACATGGTCCATTTTGCGGTCTTATAAAAACTTAGAATACTCTAGTTGTGTTATTTGAAGAAGTCTTGAGTTTATCCAAGATGAAAGTGCTTATCGTTCTTTTAATCTTTTGTTGGTTTAAGTCAGAAAATGATTGTGTTAAATGTGGATTAGCTTTCTAATTTTAAGTTTCCTATAAAACTCTTAAAGTTTTGTGTTATTGGTTCACTGTTGATCCATTCTTCACCACGTATTTTGTTTTAGTAGTGTGTGAGTTTTAGAGCTTTCCGTGTTTGTTTTGTATCAATTTTCTCTTTCATTTCCTGTAGAATGTCCAGGGTATGGCGTTTTGGAGCTTCAAAATATTATTAGACTGCAATATTTTCTTGTTCCTTTTTGGATGCTTATTCATGCAGCATTTCTAACTTTATCATCAGATTTTTTTAGCATAATTCCTTTTCATACTGTTCTGCATTTTGTTTTTAAGTCATTTTTCTCTTCACCTTAATCTTACACACAAGTTCCCCTTTTTCTTTACTATTACTTACAATAACTTAATATTCAAAACCTTCCTTGTTTTCTTTCCTGCAAAATTAGTCTTTCCTCTTCATGCATAACGACATTATCTAAATACTTTTTATATTTCTTTTCTTTCTTTCTTCTTTATCCCACTTCCCTTATTTTCATTTGTTTACCCCCTTCTAGTTTTTCTTATTCACTGTAATTCATTGGTCAAAACAATCACCACCCATACTCTGTCCAATACTAAGAAAAACACAATATATGAGTGCATATCTGCAGTTTATTTATCACATTTTTCCATTAAAAATGGGTGTTTTCATTATCATAACAGCCTAACATTGGATCAGAAATGTAGAAAATAGCCTTAAAAATAACTACACCCGATAACATTATATGTTTTTTTAGGAATATTTTTCTGGATATTTTCATGTGTTTAATTTAATTAAGTAACAGACCATCTTAAAAATATTTCTCCTGCATGCAGTATACTGCAAAAATTAATTGAAAAACAAAAACCAGCATGATTTCATTCAGGCAACAGCCAGCTTGTGAAAGGAAAAGGGTCAAATGCCTCTCTTCTGCACAGATTGTATTTATTTTGGTATGTTGGATGTCATGTGAAAAGTATTATATTTCTACTGTATTTCACTTTTAGAAATGTTTAGATTAAAGTTACGATTTCATTTTGTCTCATGACATAATCGTATTTGTTATTGTTTATTCTACTACTGAGTTCTGAGCCTTACTTGCAAAATGGGCATCACTAGAAATTGCAGTGTGATAGCCACATTAATTTTGTCAGTTAAACGCATCTAAATGATTTATCTATCTTATTTGTTCTACTATTTTTCCCTCTTCTCCAAATATTTTTCCTAGTTTCTTCTTCTCTTTATTATCTCATAAGAGCTGTACTAATGGATCCAAAAGTGGGTCACTATTCTAATAAAAAGCGTTTTCACCCATACATAAATATGAAAGGTTAGCCCATATATTTGGTTAACTTAATCATGTCACAGAATTCAGTGCAAGGCTGTTACTGTATGTCTAACCTTGTCAGCTGAAACACTAACAATATTTACATCCGTCTCAATTGAAATTAAATTAAATGTGTAGTTTTACATTAATTTTCAACCTGAATATAGAAAGCTTTTGCTTCCGTCTCTTTAGTTCACAACCAGTCCCTAAAAGTAGTAATGAACTCATTAACTGCAAAATAGTATCAGCATGGAACATATAATTAGGGGTGTTTATGCCTAATATAAATACCTCAGGCTGAGATGGGTGAAAAAAACAGTGAGCCTTTTAGTAACAAGTGCAACCAAGGTAAACTTTGTTCTCACATACCCTTCCATTTAAAAACTAGGATTACTTCAGACTTCCTTTGTAGTGCTCAGTCACTGGCTACATATTTTGCTGATTGGGTGATTGGTTCAGATAGTACCTCATCAAATATTTAACTACCTTAATGCATTTAGAAACTAATTCATAATTTATGTGAGACTACCCCAAAGTGACAAAATTAAGCTGAACTTATAATAAAATCATACAATTATTTAAAAAAAAGTTAGTATTTGATGGGCAATCTGCATGCAAAGCTTTGTCATAGATAAGGTTATCTGTGATTGTTATAAAAATGGTGTAAAGATTTTAGTTAGCTGGAGGACACTGCAAAAGAAAGAACATCTGTGTGAAGAATAGAGACCTAATCACCAATATGGTTACTTAGGTAGGTTCATATGTAGTTGCCAGGCTTGCAGTTCAGAGGACAATTGAGGAGCCTAGCTCAAATTCCTAGTTGCCCCTAAGCAGTGACTGTTTAAGTAACTTGCTCAAGGCCACACAGTAGACACATGGACTTAAACCCAGTAATGACAGCTCACAGCCTTAACCCTCTGAGCTAACTGCCAGACTAAAGAGGTTATACCACTTCAGATGGGACTTGAACCCACAAACCTGAGCTTAGGAAGCCAGTGGCTTGTCCATTAGGCCACTGGGGCCTGAAGGTTCTTTGTTTAGCATTGACTTGTATCTGGCACTTGGTGAATCTATGACCAAATGTAATAATCCTATGTCATGAGACACTTCCAGTAATATAGTTGTAATAAACATGGAGTTATTTGAGATTTTCAGGAAGCCTTAACCAAGCAATAATTTCTGACAGGGTGTGCACTATTGTACAAATAACAAATGCCCAGGTATGTATGTTCTAAGGTCTGAGATGGAGGTACAAAGCATCTCTTCCCAGGATGGGCATTACTTACGCAATAATAACCCCCTTGGAGGGCATTATTGTTTGCTTAGAGAATGTTTGTTGATTTGTCTTTTCGGCTTTTCACAATTAGGGGTTGCCACAGCCGAACTCTGTTCCGCTAATGATTGGCAGTAGATTTTTTTTTTATGGTGCTGAGTTGCCAGCCCAACGCCCAACCTTTATCGAAGGCATGCCCATTTACGCATGTCTTTCGGAGGTCACTCGACCGCAGGGAGGACATGCAGACTCCACACAGAAGGCACTCCAGCCATGAATCGAACAGGAGAACCTCTTGCTATGAGGCAACAACGCTACTGCTGCACCACCATGGCTTTATATGGGCTATCAAATTGTGCATTTTTTAATCTATAGCTATCTATCTGTGTGCATATATATATATATATATATATATATATACATATATATATATATATATATATATATATATATACACACACACACACACACACACACACACACATATCTATAAATATATATATATATATATATATATATATATATATATATATATATAGCTATAGAGAGAGAGAGATGGATATATTTATTTAACATTTGTTTACCAGGAAATTTGACTGGGATAGAGCCCATTTTCAGTGGAGGCCCAGGGAGAAACACTCCATATGCATGTCTTTGGAATGTGGGAGGAAACAGGAGCACCCGGAGGAATCCCACATGAATGCAGGGAGGACATGCAGACTCCACACAGAAGGCACCCCAGCTGCGAATCAAACCAGAGAACCTCTTGCTGTGAGGTGACAGTACGAATCGCTGCACCACTTTGGCACCCAATATATAGAGGTTTATTTCTGATGTAAAATAGTTCTTCCACCTAATGAATCAAACTTGATTTAGTATATGTAAAAATTTATGTTGGCGAAAATATTTTTATTTCAAGAATATAAGTTATATAAGCATTTAATATCTACACACACACACAAACACTTAGCCCCTTTGTGGTGTATGAACACAACTTCCGAAGTCTCCTTGTGAAAATAGAATTCAAGGCAGTCATTGGTATTCGTCACCCCCCCCCCCCCCCAATTTACTGCCTGTGGTTTAACTGCTGATTGATTTTTAATCACCTGATGATTACAGCCAATAAATAATGAAAGATGTTAAGGGTTACATCTCTGTTGATGTTTAATAAATCCATGGCTATAGACGGACTGTTGTAGTTAGAGCTGTCTCTTGGCTTTGTTTCTCTCAGTCGCTCTATCTTATGCTTCTCAAGCATGCAAGCATTCACATATGCAAATGAAAACACCATGCACAGACACACAGATGCACATGCGTTTCTTTTTTTTTTTTTTACTTTGCCATTTAATGAGTGTAAAATTAAAATAAAATCTAAGTGCTGCTTAGAGAGCGTAAAAAGTAGTATCCATTTGTGCTGTAACTGTCCAAGCTTCTCAGCAGCTTAATATGCTGCCATGAAGCAGCAGACTTGTTTTTCACCAAGCATGAACTGTACATTAACACTGATGGAGAGCATTCATTCTTCAGTTAGTGTTTAATGTACACTTTGCCCATTTTCTGATATGCTTTAGTAATTGGTGAGACTGACGAATAGAATGCTCAGAAAAGAAGATGAAAGTATAGCTCTAATAAAGGCACAAAACAACTCTGTGATTTGAATAAAATGAATTTCTTATAATATTAAGCAAAATTAAATATTTGATACTCGTTAAGTATTCTGAACAATTGCTTATACTGTTAAGCAGAAAGAAATGTTAAAATGTTTTAAGTATTCTTAGTTTGTGATGATGTGTCTTTGAATAGGCATGAAACATTAATTAGTGACCCAGACAACCTGCCAACATTTCTTCACCAAAACATGTGACAAGTTGGATGAATGTTTAACATGTGAAAAAATATTTGACTAGAAATGAAAAGTACTGTGGAGACAAATGTATTAGAGTTCATTATGTTAAGGATTGCAGAGCATAATAATTATGATTAATTTGTGGTTAAAACAGCAACAGGCAAAGTGCAAACTCTTCTGCTTCCTATAGTACAGAGGATTCTCATAAGATAAAAGGAGTATAATACCTTATAGTATGTGGCTGTTAAGATGTATGTGACATACAACACAGTAATTTTGTGCATCAAAAACTGCACTGCCCTAAACAGACATTTTCAGAAGAAAGAAGACTGAAAATGTCTGTCACTACCAGAGTAGTATTCTGAGGCCAAAAGAAAAACACACACAATTGTTTCCAATTTTTTTGTAGCTCTTGAGTTTTCTATCTTGTTCAGTACTGTTTGTACCTGCTGTGATCACCTGCAGTTAAGGGGGCTTTTTAACTGAATTATCAAAAATAACTATCAAATCTTCTTATACAGAAAACACGTACTAATTTTAAAAAAGATGCTTGCTGATTAGACAGCCCAGTCAGCATATTTATACTAAATCCAGAGTTACTCACAAAAAAAAAAGAAAAGAAAAAGAAAAACAGTTCGACAGCATGCTGCAGAGAAATTTGAAATGTACTTTTTTCACATAACTCTTGAACTTGCACCTCACAGTCTGTTCATTTTCACACATAAAGCACTGTAAAAATAAAAAAAAAGGCCTACTGTTTGCCCTTGTGATCAAACCACAACAACTGTGGGTAAAATCTAATATACCCGCACCGTCATGGGTTATTGCTTAAGTGTTGTTCTTCTTTTGTCTTTTCCCTGTTAGGGGTCGCCACAGTAGATTTTACAGTGCCGAGGTGCCAGCTCGATGCCCAACCTTCAGTGAAGGCATGCCCTACGCATGTCTTTCGAATGTCACTCGACCATGGGGAGGACATGCAGACTCCACACTAAAGGCTCCAGGCAGAATTGAACGGGAGAACCTCTTGCTGTGAGGCGACAACAAGACATTCACATGCCTGTGGTTAAATTGTGCTCTACTTTGCGAGTGCTACTCTCCCCTCCCAAATCAGTCTTTTTTTTGTGATTACTTACGCAATGGGTTATTGCTTACATAATCACAAAAAAAGACTGATTTTGGAGGGGAGGGTAGCACTTGCTAAGTAAAGCACAATTTAACAACAGACATGCGAATGTCTACAGACTAATTACAGCTAATGGCAGAAACAACAACTCTCCTGTCTTCTGGCGTTAGCTCTAGAAAAGTCTGTTTTTCATTGTTTTATGGCTTATGAAGTATTAGAAATGTGCAGGCTCCCTATGGATTTGTCATTATAAAAGGAACACTGTAGCTTTCTAAGATGGCACATATTTCCAAGTACAAACTGATCTGCTTTAGATGTAATGGTTCATTAACAACATTTTGTCATACTGAGAAACTGATTCCTACACACACACACACACACACACACACACACACACACACACACACACACACACACACACACACACATGTGTATGTGTGTGTGTGTAATACCAGTAAAGACTTAAAAAGTTAAAGTAAATTGTCACACATGATACATCATCATCAAGGAGTCGGTGTGCATCCATATTTAATAAGTAAACACTGCAAGAAAGACCCAGTCAAGCTAGATTCTTTACTGTGCAATACCTTAAACCTCCATTAGTACAGACTCATGAGATATATACAAAAAAAAAACTTAAGAATATACCACCGTTTCATCTCCAAACCATTGATTAAAAAGTGCAAGCTGACAATCCACAAATGCCAAAACTGGGGACCTAAATTTTCACCAGCAGACGAATAAGTTATGAGCGACAGACAGATTCATCATACAGCACCTTCCTCATTTCCAGAAAATCTGACCCTGAAGGTTAAGCAGTGTGATACACTATCTTCCTTCAAAATGGGACCTAGATGATCACATGGGCAGCAAAAAAATTGACCCTTCTGGAAAAAGAGGGTATGATTTGTAGGTGGATACTAGCAAGGCAAAAAATGGTTAAAAGACTTAGTTGCCTTAAAATTCAATGACTCTTATAAACTGCTGTAGATATGCCCTTAAATTACTTCTTCAAGAACACAGTGGTAGTCTCAGCCAGAAATGAGGATGCATATGTGAATAAATTTTAGTATACATGCACTAGAAGTGAAGAAAAAAATACACTGGTATATCAGTATCTAGAATAACTTCTTCACTGTAAATATGTTAATAAAATACTCCAGGTTTTCAGTATGATCATAGTCGAGGACTGTTTTAGTAAAAGTGGTAGGCAAAGCTGAAGTCATTCTCTCCAAGTTGCAAAATTAGTATGTCTCTGCAATGTACATCTTCTATTGAACTTCTCCATTTCTCTAATGTGGGTCATTTCATTGCTTTACTGGTGGTCAGTAGTACCCAATCTGCTGATTTTTTAGAAAGATACACTAAACAGGGCCATTTATTTCAAGAAAGAAGATTGTGACACCATATATGCTAACACATTGTGTCTAATGAGGACTAGAAATGACGGAGCATTCATATAACATATGTTGACATGGATCTCTGTCAGAAGATGGAAGACTTTCAGAAACATCAAACAAGACAAAACAACAAAAATCTAAATTTTTACAGGGGGCAAGCCAACTTCAAGATTGCACTACAGTGGGGGAAAGGGTAAATTTCCTGATCCCCACTGTGCCGCTATCTCCATACAAAAGCTTCAACATTTTGGCAAGTCGATCATATAGTCTCAACCATATGAAGTTCGATTTTCTGAAACTTTGTTCTTCTGAAGGGGACCCATTGACAAATATGTGGGAGGAAGATTTGTGTTTATGTGTGAATAATCACCAGTAGTGCTAAGAGTGAATGAGAAGGACTCTGCTATCCATTTGTTCTGTCTTACAGAAAATTTATCAGTGTCCGTGTCATCATCATCATTAGTGGTTCAACAGGTAGCATAATAACGTTTGATGCCATGAAGGTGAGAAGGCTGTGAGTAGTTAGATTTATTTTTTAGTCCTGACAGTTTGGTATCGATTAAGCAGCTGATATGCTCCTCAGATGTCATCCTTCTCATGAAAATTTAAATTGAGGACCCATTTGCCAGAATTTGTAGTAGCTCAGGTGAATAAAACACTCCCAAGTCACTTATTGAAAATAATAATGGTGTCTTTTTATTTCCATCAAATATCCCAAAATATAAGCAAATCATACAATAGCAACCATGGACATTTCACCTACACATTTGTTAAGAAACATATTTCAACTGTATGTTTTTTTCAAAAAGAGAAATTTAATTTTATAGCACTTTTTCACAACTAGCCATCTCTATTCTACACAGAGAAAAAACAAAACTGCACCCCACTTTTGCACAACCTTTTCACGCTTTTTTTTTTTTTAAATAAACTTTCAAAAACTGGAGACTTTCAAAAGAATGAGATAGATGGGACAGAGAGAAATAAAAGGGTAATCGGGTATGTTATGTAAAACTAGAGAAAGGTACATGATTATCCTTTCATTTTCTCAGTCCTGTCTCTCCCATACATTGAAAGTCTCCAGATTTCTTTTTTTTTTAATTAAAAACAAACAAACAAAAAAAGTAGTGGAGATCTTCCTTTCTCTGTTGCTTCCTTTACACACCACTAATGTACTGCATAAGCATGATAACTGAAGTCCCATACTCATGCACAGTACATCAGGAAAGCCCCAGGATATCAAGGGAAAAACACAGAAGAGCAGCATGGCACTATTATACAAGGAAATTATTTAAGAAAACTAACTAACTTTTTTCTTAAATAATGTCATTGTTTAATAGCAATAACCCATGGCTGAGTGTGGGCAATGCTGGATTTACCACTATTGACTTTCTTTGGTCACTTCAGCTTCACCCCCCATGACCAAACCACACCAGCCATGGGCAAATCCAACATTATCCACATCCATCTGTGGGTTATTGCTATATTACATGCCACTGCTGTACATGTCACTGTTGTTTAATAAAGTTGATTATGCTCATTTTTACACACATACTTAACCCTTTAATCATTAATTTGACTTGGTGCAGTCTAATGCATTTTATATTATCAACTTTTCTTCCATGAACTTAAAAGTCAGTTTTTTATGCCTGATTAAAGTTACTTCAGTAAAAGGGATGTCCTTTAAGAGGCTGTTATTTGACTTACTTGACAGGCTGAAGCTACTTAAAGTTTTTCAGTGTTACCAACTAAAACAGGTAATATTTATTTAAATTATTTACTTATTTATACGTAATTTGCTTTTAATATTAGACGGCTTTGACTTCTTTGGTGTCACACTAATCAATTTCTTGAACTTTCCAGTTTAATATCTCTATCCCTACATTTTCAACATATTAAGTGTGATAAAGTTAAGAACAATTAATAGGAGACATAAGCCTTATATAACTTGGGAGTCTCCTTGACTTCACTATTACATAAGACTTGCATCACAAATTGTGGCAGTATTATATCACAAAACATTAAATGATTAACTACCAAGACCCATCTTTCAATCCCATTTGAACAAAGACTGAATATTATTTATAGGATAGCTCTGCTGAAAATTATGCATAATGACATTGGCTTACAGTCTGTTGTCTGGATCACCAGGGTTGTATCACTTTTGCTGAAGCATAAGAGTTTGATTTTTCAGTTGCTAATTTTCCTTATGATCAAGGCACACACAAGTAAGATTCTATTGCCTGCATGTTTCTTCTTTCTAGGTAATTAGACTTACAGCCTCCTGGAGAAGACCAAAACAGTCCTTACGCTACCTATCAGTTGTTGATCTTTCCCTGAGGTACAATAACCTTTGATTGAGAATGATAAAGTGTGGTGATGTTGAAGGCTTGTCTCCCACATGTGAAGTGTAGTGAGGCTTGTTCCTCTCAAAAATAAATGTTTAATTATAGTACATTTACTCATATACTGATATTGAATGCAATTCAATGTAATTAAGATGACATATATTTGCTGTGATGCTGGATTCCAACCTCCTGAATATCAAGGAGTTATAAGTAGAATCTATGCAATCTACTTTGGTCAGTCTTTCTTCAAAATAATTAAAACTTTTGCAGCAGGCACTTTATAATGGAGCTTATGCTGTGTGTCTGTACGTACGTGTACACATGCACACATGCATGTGTGTTACAAACCCTACATCTACAACTAGCTAGAATCCTTGCAAATATATATTGCTTTTCTTTATTAATGTCCTTTTACAGTTTAAGCAATGATGTCTTCATAGCTTTGCCATCCATCAGAAAACTAATTTAGATCATAGCCCTTCAGCCTTCGTAAACTGTATCCCACTAAATTTCAAACATTTAGTTTTGTTAGCATCGTAAGTGGAAGGATTATATACTTTTAGTTTTCTTCCATTGTTGAATACAGGGATAGGGTATTGCTAATATAAACTCAGACATTCTTTATTTTACACAATAAAGAATCAAGGAGGTACACTTCTGAGGTAATTATCTAGGAAACCTTAAACCCATGAATCTTCTTACTTTATAAAACATTGGCCAAGTGTCCTTCCAATTAAGATACCATTTCATTACTAAACTACACACCATCTTATCGAACTATAAAAGAACCTTCAATATTATCCTTAAAAGCTTATCTGAAAAAGAATATTGCAAATGTTCCTAGAAACCCTATCTGTGTTTAATTTTAGGCTTTTTAAGCAGAAAGATATTGAGAATGTTATTTCATTTGAGTTGTAGAACTACATGATTCCCCATATAAATGCCATATAAAAAGATTTTTACAACTATTGTAAATTGCAGATAACTTAATTTATGTGGTAGTAAGAAAATGAGATTCAGAGACAGCTGCGGCAGCAGTGAAAAACGTATTATCATCACATTAGCGTATCTCTGAATCCCTCTTGTTTAACACTTGTGCTGTCAGTCTTAAAAGCAGTAGTGTTTTACATGGTGGCCAGTGCATTATCTTAGCTAAGGCATTACTCTACACATACTCACACACATCCACTCATGAAAATACAACCCTTGCACAGTAAGTCAAACTCATTTAAATACTCCCCAGATGTTTCCCCCTGACACATACACACACACTTATGCAAACTCTCAATTCTCAACCTAAGCCATCTAATATAACAGTTTGGCAGACACATGTACACACACACACACACACACACACACACACACACACACACACACACACACACACACACACATCCACCTTCATTTAAGCCCTTAGACACCATACTTATACCTGTCCACAAACACAGGTAGGTTAACACTCTCTAACCTACATCTTTTCTGAACTTACCTACACTGCAACTACTTCCATTGGTGTGAATGGGTGACTGCCGTCTTTTGACAATGTTCACTTTTTCCTTGAGCAGTGGTAAGTGCTCAGCAATGTAAATCAAGATCTGCTGGCATTTCCTGGGGACAGTATATGGCTAATAAGAATTAGCCTCTGCCTCGTATTACCACATTAGCATGCAGCTCTGTTAGCAGGACCTACCTCCATTTTCAGGCTCCCATGGTAAACCTGAGCAGTAAGACAGACTAAAAATTGGAAAGCCTTGCAGTGGGTGGGAAAATGACTATGTTAAAGCATCCTTCATACGGTAATCCTTTCTGATTCCCAGGGGCTATATTTCCTACTCTCATTTCTTTGCACCATTCCCATAAGGAGGGTATAACCCTGGGAATATTTATGTGTATCTTTTTATACTCTTGGAAGGTTTGTCAAGATGTTTACAGATTTACATTTAATGCTGGAAGTTTTCTTAAAATGAAAATGCTAACTAACACACTTTGTATTACCCAGTTGTTACTCGTGTCTATTCAGAAAAAAATAAATCTTATTTTTTTATCATCCTTTTCCTATCAGTATCCCAAACTCAAAATGACCTATTTGATGATTATTACTGGCTGCAGCATATAAAACTAAAGACAAAAATGAAAAGTGTCAACTCATAAATGCCAATACAGAAACATCTTAGTTAATAAAATATATTATATCGTACAAAGCAGTTGGCATTAACACTGAATTCAATGAATGCAGGATGCTACCGAGAGTTGGGTTTAGTGTTACAATTCATTCATAATCATCCCCATTAAAGTTTCCAATGCTCACCTGCAATCTGGTTTCTCCCTTTAAAAGTGGTGGGCGTTCACAGCACTTTGGCCATGTTAATTAACATAGCCGGCTGTACTAATTTATGCAGCCAAACAATTATGTGAATTGCCTGGGTTGATAAAACCTTTGCCACTGGCATTTCTGAGGGAAGATCATAAGAATGCCTCAGCATGGCCATGGAGACAGCCCATCATACTGGTTCTATGAATCATGTACAACCACTGTGGTGGGTTGGGAGGGTGGCCTAATGGTTAAGGTGTTTGCCTTACAAACACAAGGTGCAGGGTTTGAATCTCACAAAAGATAATTGGCTAGGCTTAAAATGGCTCACAAGGGCAGTTAGCTTAGTACTAATTTATCTATGAACCTATGGACTTATCTATGAGTTGCAATGGAGTATTACCAGTGGTTCGACTCCCACATTAGAGCTGGCAGTAGCACTTTCTGAATCTCAGCCTCTGTACTTCAAGGGAACAATGTTGGCCTGATAAATAAGAAGAAGCTGCATGAAGAAAAGGCAAGGTAGGCAGCTTAGAGAACGTAGTGTTTTTTTTTTTTTTTGCAAAAAAATTACTTCATGATTAGATCACCTAACAGATTACTTACATGTCACTTTCTTTGTTCAGTAAAATGCTTTATACAGTCAGTTGTGAAGATTCCTTTTATATTTATTATGGAACTGATATCTTGTATATTATTGCTATTTTATAAATGCCGGTGCATTGTTTATAGAAAAAAGGACAGTTGTATCACCTTTCTAAAGAGGTACAAATAAAACCACTTTAGCTAGCAAGTCTAGAAGACTCTTTCTCTCTCTTAATCTGATGGACCCCCCTGTGGGTGGAATAAAGATGCCTTGTTGAAGTTTCAAGTAGTTTTGTCAGTTAATTAGGTAGGTGGAGTTGTTAGAACAATGTTACAAAAAAAGAAAAATGTGGGCTATTGATTTACTGCAGTTCTTATGAAAATATATAATGTGGTTTGTATGAAGTATGACTATAATTAAGCTAGATGGTGTTATGATCTGCAGCTCATATACTAGGTGTGGAAAGTGGCAGACCTGGAGGATCAGTTAGTCTTTATAATTAATATCTACTGTTCAAAAATAAATAGTTTAGAGATAAGTGGGAAGAGAAAAGAAAAGCTTCAAGTCTGTCAATACAGGCAGGGGAGTAAAGCTCAGGGGGTGGGAGTGAAGATCACAGGAAAAAGAAAGTTGGGTAGAATATGCAGGCAATGGGAGACTGATGCAGCTAAGGGAGTTGTGGTGGGCAAATGGAATCACAATGCATTTGTCTTGCCTAAAAGTGTAGTATGGAGAGACAGGTTCTGAGACTAGGGGCAATAAGCTACTGGACCAATGACAGATGGAAATATAAGAGGACAAAGACAATAAAGAAGAGTTATGAGTTCAGGACAGGAAAGAGAATGCATAGTAGGACAGGATGAGAGACTAAAAACTACAGGGAGAAGGATAGAGTAAAAAGTGGTTAAAAGTGTGGCAACCAAAAGATGGCCAATGAAACAGAACAGACACTGACAAGACAGGAAAGAGGAATGTAAGTGACAAAAGAGAAATACATATGGGGATGCGTAAGGAGGTGGGTTAGAAGGGGTAAAATTTGAGGGCAAAGGAGGGCAGTTATTTAGGGTTTGTTAAAAATGGATTTCATTCACAGTGGAATAAGAAGAGGTAGAAAGGTATAAATTGTGTTTACGGAGTCTTTACGTGTTTAGGGCACACATTGGAAGGGTGAAGTAAGCAATTAAAAGATAAGTCATCCCACTTTGGACAGATGGTAGCATAAACAGCTAAAATAAAACTTGGAAAACCCACATTATCTTGTATGTATGAACTAATGACTTAACTGGCTCTACTGTACAGTAAGCAACGAGAAGGAATATAGAACTGGGATGGTACTACAGAAGAATGGGAAAAGTGGTAACGTGATCATAAATTATTGTTCCAAGGCCAAGATGGGAATGTAAGGTGGGTGTAGAGCAGTATGATAAGTGTCTAGTAAAGGAAGGTGGAAGGTTGTGGGATGGGCAAAAACTTTGTAGGAAGGAAATCTGCTTAGTACAGACAGACTACATCTAAGTCCATAGGGAATACTGGTGATGAAGGATGGAGAACTATTTAAACCCTGTGAAAAACGGAAAGAAGATAAAGAAGGGTACAAAATGGAGAAATGAAAAATGGGGAAGAAGGAAGTGAGATGAAGGACTGATACTGATGGAAAAAGAAAGAGCTTCTAGATAAGTTATAAGTATAGTGGGTTACAGGGTCCTAGCAAAATAGGAAATGGCTGCAGGTGAGCATTGTAGAAGGGGAAAGAGACACATCAAGAGTTAAAAGAATGTAGGTACAAGCATTATGAAGTGGGCTACATCATTTATAGAAGGGATACAGATGGAAGAAAGGAGAGGGTCAGCATTATATGTGAAGGAAAGGAAGAACATGTAGAGAATGAGAAAGGGGAGGGAGAGGTGGTGTCTACTGCTGTAGGCCTAAATCTCTCAGGGTGGTATAGATTGCACCATATTCACCAGTACAGAAAGAACACAAAATAGTGGAAACACTAGAAAATGCAAGAGTAGAGGAAAGGGGCACTGCCTTTGTGAGTAAAGAGGATACCCTCATTCTAGTTTTATTATTGCTAAGACAACAGATGGAATGCAGTGGAAGAACCACTGAAAAGTAATGACCAAAAGCCAGGGAGGTTTACAATGCAGGTGTGGAAGGAGAGGACGGAATGAAGATGGAGACAAGGGACTTTGGAGCAGGAACTTTCCAAATATGGAAGGTTTCATGGAAAGGAATATGGGTGAATAGTAGAAGACTATGTGGGAGGAGAATTTACTATGCAGGAGAGGGGGTAATGATTAGTTGTTTAAGTTAAATATAAAATGGAAATAAACATAAATAGTCTAAGAGTGCAGGAAGATATAATATGAAAAGTTTATACCTGTTATGGAGAGGGAATTGAAGTCAGAAATGTACATGCAGCTGACAAGAAAAGAAGTATGGAAACTCAGAAAGATTTCCGGTTTAATAAGATGAACTTGTCATTGGTCATCAAAACTAAAGTGTACAGATAAGGCTAGGGCAGAGAACAAAATGGGGATGCCATCAGACAAAGCCAAAAGACATCCTTCATTTAAGTAGGACGATAAAAAGAAAAAAAACAGACAGAAGGAAGAGCTTGAGTTGCTTACCAAAACAGGAATGAAGTTTAAGGGAGCAAAGAAACAAGCAGAAGTTCTCAGTGAGTTCCAAACAATAGTCATTACAGAACAAAATAAAGGTACAATGCCAACAGACAATAGAAGATCACAGAGAGGAGACAGAGGAGGAGATGGTAAGGAGTTAGGTAAGGGCATGGGAGGGGATAAGGTGTGAAAAAGCATAAAGAGCAGGTGATCTGCTACAGAGGTTACTAATGAAGGTGGTGGGAACATTGAAAAGAGCAATATGTGAGAACTCAAGAAATTGAAGAAAGGCCAGGTTACTATGTATCCCCAGAAGGGAAATAAGCAACGACACAAGAAGTCATAACTGTCAAGACTTAAACTCTTTTCTGTAAATCTACATGTGACAGTCTAAGAAGCAGGGCAGTGGCTTACCTGGAGGGTGGCTTACCTGGAAGCAGATAGGTTAATTAGCAACCATAATCCTGAGTTCTCACAAAGGAGGTTATGCCAAACAAGTGTTACTGAGGAGAGGACAAGGAAAACCCAGCAAATGTGACATTCAGTAATATCCCATGTAAAAGACAAGTACACAAACTGGAAAGGGTAGGAATATCCATCACCTGATGTGAAGGACAAATAGTTTACTGAGAAATTAAGAATTACAATTATTGGCAAAAGGTCTATCATCTCTGTCAGTTGTGTCCATGTGCGTCTCTCCAGCATGATCATGGGAAGAGGGAGGGAAGAATAAACTTTTTCTCATATGGCTGTAAATTGACCTTGGTAGTGTCAGACAGTAGATGTCTTTGGAGAGATTCTTACAGGATTATAATGTGGATTAAAATTGGGAAACTGGAATTTAATATCAAGAAGTGCAGGATGATACATAGCAGCATTGACAACCTTAGAAAAACACTGACAGTAATTAAGAAATAAATGAATATACATTTTTAATAACACTTTCATGGAAATTTAAAAAGGCAAAACAAACCCTAAACTCAAATATTTCTCACCTTTCTTTGTAAATATGTAGCATCAACGTAGTCCACTAAGCATGTTCATGATTTTTCTTAATTTCCCTAATATTCTGCACATTATTAAGCTTGAAATCCTCTGTACTATCCATTAACAGGCCAACAAGCAAGTCTTACCTCTGCAAGCTGTGTTCTGAAGTAAATAAATAATGCAGCTGTGGAAAAGACTGTTTTTGCATAAGCCACAATAAGAAATCCTAAACTGTCTTCAATAAGTAACATGCAAAAAGCTGATGTCATCGATTTTCATAAGTCAGGGTTGTGACTCTTAGAGTGTGTCAAATGGTGGAAGGTGATGACAGCGATCACCACTGTAGTGAAAGGGAAATAGCAAATGCTGATACGTCAGCCAAGTGGTGACAAAGCAAAATCAATCATACTGTCTGTAGGAAGTGTTTGACATATACTGGTAATATAACATTGATGTATGCAGTATATACTTTAAAATAAGGACAGCAAAAGAACAAGGAGTCACTCCAAAACTAAACAAGGATGACACTGGGAAGAATATCAGGATTGAAGGAGTTGGAGAGGATTACCATGTGTGGACTCAATGGCTGGATCATGAGTCATTAAACTGGAGTATGAGTATGTACAAAGTCACTGCCAGAACAGATTCCTCCATGTTAGTGCCAGAACAGATTGCTCCGTGTCAGTGCCAGAACAGATTGCTCCATGTCAGTGGTTAAGCACATATCAAGGAAAATGTGGTAAATGAAAAGGCATGTCAGGCTTGCAAAATAAGGAGCAGTGAGAAGTGTCATGACTGAGCTGTCACCAGAACAGCAGCCTCTGGTGAGATATTAATCAGATCAGATGCACACCATCACCATCCAGATGATAGCAAGGACCATGCATAGAGCATGCTCACTGACATAAGGACACATGCAAGGCAAAGCACAGATCCACCATCCCAGCTGTGTGATGAAAACAATACAATTTAATTCATCATAACTCCCCATAACAGATGGCTTATTGAGGTGAATTCAACTCTGAGCAAATGGCTGCTTAAGTCTGGAGTATGTATGAAGACTCAGCCAGAAACAAGCGCTGGGAAATAAATGGTGTAAATCTAAGATAAAAAACTCTATTTGAATCCCATATTATTCAAACCCTCAAAAACACCTGACCAGAGGTCTGTAGGTCAGTTTTGGTGTTGAGCACATCTCCCTCAGTATATAACAAACATTATGTCCTATGACCTGCTATATAGGGGTCATCCTAAAGAAATACAGAAGAGAAAGAAAAAGCATAGTACAATAACTGCATGTCATTTGCCAAAACATATACAATTTTATATAAATACCTAAAAAAAATCTGCTATAGAATAAAGTCCTAGTGCAAAAAACAAAATGATACAGCATTCAGCCATCTAATAAAATAAATAAATATAAAAAGTGAGATAAAAACTTCACATATGAATTGATTATAAATGTTCATTCAGACCCAGAGAGAATAAAGCTTCAAGTATGCCAATCCATTGTTTTTTGTTAGTTAATAAATCTTGCCAACCAAATTTGTTTAAAGAATGTTTTGTTATTAATCAATATTCATAAATATAAAAAAAAAACAACACCAGGATGCTTTTGTGAAAATAACTGTTTTTAGCTTGTACAATTGTGATCTAGGAATATTTTTAATTAGACAAGGTGGATGGCAACTGATAGCATCCAAAAAGGAGTTATTATGGAAAGGCCTCCTGTATAGAAAATATTGATGGTATAATCCATAGTTTTGTGATCAAAACATCAAGGAAAGAAATTGTAAGCTGCTCACATTCAGCATTAAATTGAAGGCCCTCATGTGTTCTTATTAAGATATTCCAAGATTTCTTTTAAAGCTACTAAATCCAAGCTCCACACCATCCAACCATTTTCTGAATACCTATGTCATATGTCTGTGATGTAGGTATAGATCTTGTGGTTGGTATCATAAATTACTATGTCCTGCACAAAACCCATGAGCAGATCAGCATAGATGGGGACATGATGATCCCATCTCTGTACCTTTGATTTGTAAAAACATTCACATTCATAGTTAAAAACATTTTTTGTAATGCATGTTCAGGTAGCCAAACCAAAAAGGAGTTTAAGCAAGGTGAATATAAATTAGCTTTAGATAACTAGTAATCTATTGCCTGCAAACTTGCTAAATGGGGAATATTGGTGTAGAGCTGTTACACTATATAAGGTGACCATATACCAGTGTTATTCCATTTGATTTGTAAAACATCAAGAAACACAGTACTGCCCTTAATACATGACCTTAATAAAACAAACAAAGGTTTCAAATAGCATGTAAGAAAAGCTGTAAATGCTTTTGTCAGTGATCTCCTGCCTGGAGCTATTGCTGGGATCCAAAAATAATCTTTGATGAAATTTAACATCCAATAACTGCTTATAAGCTTCCTGTCACCCCTTGGCTTTCGAATATTGGCTAAGGCTCTTGCTGCCCCCATAGTGCCTTTTTTAGGGAAGGCTCAAAATTCAAACCCACCACGTAAACAGCACAAGTAAAAAAATGAGGGTTATGCTACTCAACGCCAGGAGTTTAAATCTCAAAATGCATGTGCTCGAAACACTCCTAAGTATGGAGAACGTTGACATCTGTGCAGTAACTGAAACCTGGTTCAAGGCTCCAGAGAGCACTCCAGCACTACTGGGGTACAACTCATACCACACATTTCGGCCACAGAACATGGACCAAAACACAAAAGGAGGGGGTGTATCCATATTCATCAAGGATACTCACACCTCCAGGTTAGTGGCGCAGCATCATACCTCTGAGATCATCCATGTGAAACTAGCATCGGGCAAATCTGTAATGCAAATTGTGGCCTGCTACAGATCACCCTCCATGACCCAGGACCACCACTCCGCCTTTCTGGAGACACTGGAAAACATGAAGGTCCTACCGAATACCCTGATATTGGGCGATTTCAATTACCCTATCATTAACTGGGAAAACTACTTGAGTACAAACTCCCAGGCTCAGCGCTTCCTGGAATTTATCAAGTCAAATGCCCAGGATTAGCTGGTAAATTCCTCTACCAGAGGCCACAACATATTGGACCTGGTCATCACCAACATGGCGACAGATGTTCCGTACCGGAGGTCAACCCGTCACTGGTTAGATCAGACCATAAACTAATCACCCTGGATGTCCACACCCCACCACCACCCCCAACCAAGGAAACCATAGTGAAAAACTTTTCTAAAGTAAACTTCACCTTACTTAAGGCAGAGGTGGTAAGTTTCACAGCCCCAATGCTAAAGGATAACACTGCCCAAGATGCAGAATCCTTTACAATTGCACTCTGTGAGCACCTACAAGGATGCATGGATCGTGCCATCCCTAGCAAGACCAAGACTCACTACCCTAAGAGAAAGAAACCAGTGTGGTGGACCCCTGCCATAAACAGTTTATACAACAGAAGGAGGAAACTAGTTAAGAAAAAAAAAAGCAAATCCCAAAAAGGAAAGACATCCCTGATCAATATCAGTAAGAAACTAAGGACCCACATAAAATCATCCAAAGCTAATTTCGAAAGAAAAATAGCCAAGGATATGAAAGATAACCACAAAGCCTTCTTTAGCTATGTCAAGAATCTAAGTGGCAACTCACAGATATGCTTTGAGCTAGTGCAAAATATCACAAAATATACTGAATCTACTGATATTGCCAACATCCTGGCAGATAGATTCAGTGCAAACTTCACCACCCTCTCACCTTCAAAAGGGCCCACAACAATACCGGAAAAGTGTAGTGTCCCAGAAACCACAGAAGCACAGGTGAAAACATCCCTTTCAAAAGCCAAAAACACAGCATCAATGGGGCCAGATGGTGTCCCAGGCTGCGTCTTGCATGAACTACAGAACGAAGTAACCCCCCCAACTAAACACACTGTTCAACATCAGGCTAAATGCCCATAGAATGGTGCACAGCAACAGTTATTCTGCTCCACAAAGGAAGGGCCACAACTGACCCTGGTAACTATCGCCCCATAAGCCTGACTAGCCTGGTCTGCAAGGCTATGGAATGCATTATCATGGGACTCATTAACAAAGACATTGGGAACCTCCTAACACTTGACCCAACCCTTAACCCAACCCAGTTCGGCTTTGTTAAGAGCAGATCAAGCCTACTAAACCTGGCTGACTTCTTTGAGACGGTCACCAAGGCAACAGACGAGGGAAAGGTGGTTCACACAGCCTATCTTGATCTCACCAAGGCGTTCGATACCATTCCTCACTCGGGTATTATAGAAAAACTCACCAGCCTGAACATAAACCCCTATGTCACAAGATGGGTTGCCAACTGGCTTACAGACAGAACTCACACGGTAAGAATAGCGGGCTCCAGGTCCGACTCTAAACCGGTCACAAGTGGTGTCCCGCAAGGCTCAGTTCTGGGACCCCTACTGTTCAGCATATATTTCTAAGAAGTATAGGCAAACACAGGAGGACTATGGCTAACCAAGTTCGCTGATGACTGCAAACTTAGAGCAATAATTGACTCTCCGGCTGACACGGACATCCTTCAAAAAGGCCTTACTGAGACAGACACCTGGTGTCAAAGTCATGGCCTCAAGCTAAATACCAAAAATGCATAGTCATCCCGTTTGGAAAAACAAAACACCCACGAATTACCACATAGATGGCAGCCCCCTTAATGCAGAAGAGGTAATAAGATATCTGGGGACCCAGGTAGATAGTAATCTCTCCTTTGACAATCATATTGCCAAAATAGTTAGGAAATCCTTCTTTGTGGCCCATCTAATTACTAAGGGGTTCGCATCTAGAAATAAAGAGGTTATAGTGCCCCTCTACTCGTCACTCATCAGACCCATCATAGAGTACAATGCCCCATTTGGGATGTACCTCACAAGACACTTCCAACAGCTGGAAAGACCACAAAAGCACCTCACCAAGAGGATTATTGGCTTAAATGCAGCCCGACTGAAAAAACTCCGGCTGTACTCAGTGGCATATCGCTTACTCAGAGGTGATCTCGGCCTGACTTACAAAGCCATGTCCAACTCAGAATTGATGGACATGCTCCACCTGAAGAAATCCAAGTCACTGTGAGCCACGCGCTGTAGTGAGCTAAACCTCGCCACAACAATAAATAGAACATGCTGGAGGGATAGATTCCTGTCACAGAGACTCCCCATGCTTTGGAACAAAATTCCTAACTGCATTAGGCAGATCACCTCACTAACACTCTTCAAGAGAAGCCTTGACGAGTGGATGGGTAACAGAAAATACACTCCTGGGATCACTTCATTGGCTCTGCTTGACAGAGGCTCAGTTAATTAATCAATGGGGCAGCGAAAGCCGACACACTCTGACTAGGCTTAAAAACGCCCTCGGGCAGATAGCCTAGTACCTACCCAATGAACCTATAACCTAAGTACTACTATTGTCCCCTGCCCAGCACTGCTAATGTTGCTATTTAAATTACTGTTTAGGGATTGTATGGCACTCCTTTGTCCTATAGTTGCATTCTTAAAACACGAGGTACTAGATGTCCCTCAGAATGCAGATCCTTCTGTAATGCGTTTTCAAAGGCTACTACACATTTGTTATAAGGGGAATTTAAGGTAAAGATATGCATTTAAAATCTGTGGCCCCGAAAAAGGAAACTCTTCCTTAAATAAAGTTGCAAATTCATTTTATAACTAAAGCTTTTAAATATAAAACCAATTGTGTCTTAGAAACAGGTGATCTAGGTATAAAATTTTGTATTTTATTTAAAAGAAAGAGATCAAATAAGAGCACAAATATTGTGAATTATGTCAGCAGATACATTCATTTGTGAATGCTCATTAGCTGTTGCAACATTTGCAGGGCTTCTAGGTTGCTTCCTATGTTTGTGACTTGTCTCCTGTGTTTTCCAAAGAGTTTTAAATTATTAAATTACACTGTTTTTAAACCAGTGTGGCTGAAGATGTATCAACGTCAGCAGCTGAAAAACAGTTGTTCATAAGAAAGGTATCCATAGAATCTGATCATTTATATTTATGTTTTGTTTGTTTTGGGATGACCTCTCTTGCATTCATTATGGAAGTCTACCTCCTTGGAAAAGGAAACAGCTTTCTTGAAGCCTTTCCAAGACAATTTCTTGTTCATTTAGTAGTCATTAAGATCTCTGCTATATTTGTTAAGTTTATTGTCTGTAAGATAATTTTCTAAAATAGTTGGTTAGAAAGACAATGAAAATGTTTTTCATAGTCATGATTGGACTGAAAATGTAAAGCTTATACAAATAAATTATTAACCACTTGTTTTTTCAAGTAATCTGCTGTTCATAAAAATCAATAAGAGGTGTCATAAACATAATACTGGCAGCCTGCTGCACCCATTAGCACAGTTTATAAAACATTTTATCTGCCTCAGAAACATTAGGCTCAGTGGTAACTCTTAAACCCTGGGGAGTGATACCCCCTGAGCAATAACCTTCATGTGATACTGCACAGCTTTTTGGAAGCAGATAACAATAAGCCAAAAACATATGAAATGTATTTATTATTGCATTTGTTTACCGGGAAAGTCCACTGGGCCTAAAAGAGCCCATTTTCAGTGGAGGCCTGGGGAGAAAAGCTCCGACAGGAAGATAGATGCAGAAAAAAAAAATAAATAAACATTAATTGGTACAGAAGTAGAAACAGTGTTACTCATAGTGGTTACAGTAATATATATATATATATATATATATATATATATATATATATATATATATATATATAATAAATACATAAGTCAGGAATTTAGTTGGTTTGATTACAGTAACATATACAGAACATATACATAAAACCAGGAATTTAGTTGGTTACCAGATGAATTCAGAGTGGTAAAAACGGACATAAATTAATCAGCATTATTGTGCCAGTGTCAACAAGTGATGAAAGAAAAAAAAATAATATAGAGAAAGTATCATCAGTCACTAGTAGTAAAAAGCATAGGAATTTAGTTATAATATAAGGAGAAGGAAGAGGTTAGGTTACAGAGCAGGTACATAGCCAGGAAGAGTTGAGATGCTTTTTCAGTGTTTGTTTGAAGGTGGTGGTCCTGCCCATGTTTCTTATAGAAGGAGTAAGCGAGTTTCATAGTTTGGTGGCATTGAAGGAGTAGAACAGTTGACCATCAGTTGAAATGGAATTATCTATTTTATAAATAATACCTGTCTCACTGTTGTCTTCCATAATTTTGTCTTGTCCGCTAAACAAATGAACATGTTTAACAGGAGTAAGATATACTAAGGGATTTCCCTTCTGAGCAGTGACTGCTTAAGGCTGGAGTATTGTTAAAGAAATGTTATGGGGAACTTTACAGTGCTATTTCACCTCTTCTCTTGACAAAAGCAGAAAACCTTCATTAGCTTAGTGTTGCCAAACAATTGTTTATTGATGGCACTTTTGTGACAGTGTCACATAATGAGACCGTTATTGAGTATACTCGCCCTCCTTTTGGGAACAGGCTTTAGCAAGAGTGTTCCATTTGTATATGTCCTCATGTCACATAAAACATTGCAGTCGTATAATATAATGTGGGGTATGCGGTTGGAATTAATGGATGAACAAGATCTTCTAGCTAATCCTGACTTTACCATGTCAGCTGCATGAAAAGTGTACATTCAAATTTCTCCGAGACACATCTCAAGATGTCTCCTTCATTTTTAGCAATGCTTGTAAAGAAAAGTATAACACTGTGGATTGTCAACACTGTATGGTACAGACAGCACTTTCTGGATACACATTTGATGCACTACATTTTCTGCAACCTACAGAGGCTCCCCATGATTTGAATATCCGAAAACTGTTTTTGTAAAAGATGCAGTCCTTGCAGAGAGGATGGCAGAATGGTTAAGGTGTTTACCTTGTAGACACAAGGTGCAGGGTTTGATTCTCACATGGGGGACTTGGCTAGGCTTAAAATGGTCCACAAGGGCAAATAGCCTAGTACTAATCTATGAACCTATGAACCTATGTTAGACACATTCATTTTTGGATGACACAAATGGTTTAGTACTAGGCCTTCTAAAACTATGAACAATCACAACTGGACATATCTCCTGCATGTCCCCCTGACTTTGGGGCTGCTCAGACCTCTGTAAGTAGGATCTTCCAAGAAAACAAACTGCTATGGAAGCATGGCAATATCATGTGCAGTGCCAGATGGGAAAACAACAAATGGATATGAAGGGTACATTTCAGTTACTACAAGGAGTACAGAACAGGGCTGAAACAATTTGTGACATGTGCTTGTCCAGTTTAAGCAGTACACCTCATAGACATCTTAGTTAAATACATGAGAATCGTCTGCAGCGATTCATTGAATCTCATGAGGAGTGTGCCGTTCTGGAGCTTTATGACAATGTATCAACTTCTCTGAAGCTGTGATGATCATGGCTCATTATCATTTACTGATTTTCACTTGTGGGTGTAACCCTAATGTCTGGATAACAAAGGGTGGCACCATTCTTTTTGATGTAATGGTAAGTCCATTCCAGTGTAAATACTTACCAGGGTATATTTATTCCAAGATGGCCACATATACACAGTGCACTCTGCTTAGTTGTACAGGTACGTACTCTATTCTAGTGCTGGGTACCTTGTTATAGCACCTTCAGCTTGTCTATTAGATACTTGTAATTATTTTTCTGCAGCTACCTATTTATGTTGGTGCAATGTTTATGCAGTAGAAATGTTACATTGCACCTCAAATGTTGTATATAGTGTGTGTGATATACTTCTCTCTGTGCATTTTTGTAATTATTGCTGATTGTATTTCTGTGTCTTACTATTATCCCTGTTTAGTCGCTTTAATTTTCTCCTCATCTCTATCTCCCTTCACTCCGATATGAGTGCCCTTCCCACATATTGCTTGCACTTTCTGACCATTATTACCGGTACTGCAATTGACGTCTTCAACAGTACATTTTATGTGTTTGTTTCAATATTTGTACTGTTGAAGAATGTGCTGCTGTTTGAAAAGTTAGGATGAGACTTCTGAACCTGTAACTGCTTTAGTGCCTTCCTTTTACTTCCCTTATGAAGTGTAATAACAATCTGGCAATTTTCCAGTCATCTAGTTAGTCCTTCTTTAATGACCTTTAGAATTATATATTTTTTTTTCTTTTTTTTTCAAAACAGGTTTATTGTTTTAACATACAAGAGAAATATCATAACAATTTTATACAAGTAATTAAAAATAGATATGATTATAACATTCAACAAAACAACTAAAGTATTTACAAAGACATCCACTACAATCAGATCAATTAATTAAACTAAAATACCATGCTATTGAACTTAGGATTTTTTTAACAAATTTTGTAAATTATCCCATACAATATAATAAGATGTTTTTCTAGTTGTTCTTGACCTAATTGTGTTTATTTCCATATGGCACACTATATTCATAACATTTTTAAATTCATTGAACGAAGGAGGTGTATCTGAAATCCAATTTCTGGTTATTATTTTCCTAGCCACTGCTAGAATAGACCATAACAAGGGAAGCTTAACCTTTTTAACACTTTGAGGTACAGGTGTGTTGAATAATATAAGAGATTTAGAAATAATGAAATTATCTGTAAAAAGAGCGTGCAAAAATTTATTAATTGACTTCCAGTATTCTTTCAATTTTATACAGTCATAAAACATATGAGCCCAATCAGCATTAATTTCCACATTACATCTCTTACATAGATTATCTTTATTATTTATTTTATTCATCATCAAAGAGAATTATATATTTTTAAATGTCTCTGTATCTTTTAAAGTATTCCCTCATCAAGCCTCTGTTCATCTAATAACTATGAACTGTGGAAATCAAACATTATGCATTGCAACCTGTCATTTTCTAATTAATGTCAGTGAATTATTTTATACCCCCTTCTTCTATTCTGCTTATAGTACATCAGAAATAATTCCATACATTTTAGTTTCATTCTAGCAAAAAATGTGTTGAATTATTTCTGATGTACTATCTTCTTACTGCAGTATTCTTGTTTTCTCCACTTCTTGTGAGAGTGCCTATTTCTTACTGTTGCAGTAGTAAAGGCTTACTCACTAAAGCTCAAATGGGATACCATTCCTTTTAGGAATAAAGATGAGATGCCAAGTCTGAAAGAGCAAGTTCAAATACAACTGCATTACCATGGTGGCATGAAAAAAATCTTTTATAATGAACCTAGTGGAGAAAGACTATTTTACAAAAACAGCAATGAGTGTTTGTGTACCCACACAGAAAAAAAAAAAAAAAAGAAAACATTAAGAAGTGTCTGACAAAATGATACAAAGTACATACAAATTCCTCTCATAAAATGCTATTAACATTTTGTTTATTAAATAATGTTGGCAATCCAATATGTATTTATTTAAGCAGACATACCACTATATGTGCTTTATTTGCTTTCCCTCCACTCCCAAAGCTTAAATTTGACATGAGCAGTCATACGTTCATAGGTAGGTACTAGGCTATCTGCCCAAAGGCATTTATAAGCCTAGCCAGAATGTGTTGGCTTTCACCTCCCTTTTAAATTAGTTTCCTGGGCCTCTGTCTAGCAAGGCCACTGAAGTGATCCCAGGGGTAAATTTATGATTTCCCATCCACTCGTCAAGATTTCTCTTGAAGAGAGTCAGAGAGGGGCTCTGCCTAACAAACTGGGATTCTACTCCAGAGCGAGGGAAGTCTCTGAGACAGGAATCTATCCCTCCAGCATGTCCTGTTTATTGTTGTACTGAGGTTTAGTTCACTGGAGCGTGTGGCTCTAAGAGATTTGGTTTTCTTGAGGTGGAGCATGTCCATTAATTCCTGGTTGGACATGGCCTTATACATCAGGCAGAGATCACCTCTAAGCAGCCGAGTAAAGCTGGAGTTTCTTTAGTCGAGCTGCATAGGGCATCTCTTTGAGGCCCATGATCCTCTTGGTGAGGTACTTCTGTGGTCTTTCCAGCTGTTGTAGGTGTCGAGTAAGGTACATTCCAAATGGGGTACTGTACTCTATTATGGGCCTAATGAGTGATGAGTAGAGGGGCACAATGACCTCTCGATCTAGAGGTGAACCCTTTCATGATTAGGTGTGCTACATATAAGGAATTTCTAACCACTTTGGCAATGTGATTATCGAAGGAGAGGTTGCTATCTACCTGGGTCCCCAGGTCCCCAATTACATCTTCCGTACTTAGTGGATCATGAAATTCAAATCCCAGGCATGGGACAATGCAGGTTTGTCAACATCTAAAAGTATTATTCCCTTCAGGAAAGTCTTAGCTGTGATCTTTTGGAACTGGAGGAGTCACAAGCAGATGATGCAGAAGGACAAACTTTACCATATAAAAAAAGGAATGCAAGCCTTATAAATAAGGTTTATGCAATCCAACAACAACAATGGAATTAAAACTACTTTAGAGTGAAAGACTGACCAGCTGCCCAAAATAAATATATTTTTCAATTTACAAACATGACTCCTTTGTGCCAGATCCATCCGTATAGAGGAGCAAAGTCTAGAATATGAACACAGACGTCTATCATGGGGAAGGGGGCAGTACTGCACCATCCTGTGTGAATAACTGGTTGATATTTTAAGAAAACAAAATGTTATTTATTCAAATTAAAATGTCAGATCCCATGTTTTTCCAATACTCGAGAGTCCAAATTCAGGATTTACCAGTATTTTTCCTGGTAAAAGTGAAAAATCAGTACCCTTAAGCATTTCCTTACTACCGATAGTTTGTTCACACACGTTAAAGGGGTATATTTCATATCAGCAGCCTATTTTGATGATTGTCTGTATTTGATGGCATCCAAAGGTTTCAGCAATGTAAAACTGCAAGTGGATTGATAGTTAGATTTGTTATGTCTGAAGAGACCACTGCACATGACCCTTTTAAAAACTAGATAACATCCTTTTGGGTAGATAAGATAAAATACTGAATCAATGTCCTCTGTAATGTGAATTGTGTATGCCATTTATACAGAAAAATAACAGGCATGTTATCAAAAGTAAATTACAACTAAAAATCTATACATATGCAGCTAGCAACCAGCATTTACAAACCAATCTTCTGTTCCACTAAAAAAAAACAAAAAAAAAAAACACCACAACTTCTGGCTCTCCCTATGTCTTTACTGCACAATTCACAAGCCTCTTTAATTATTTTAAGCAGTCAATACAGAGTTATTAAACCATTACTTGTTACAATTTCTAACAATTCTAAACTATTACAAAACAAATTTAAGAACTGGAGTTGCTCCAAAACTGACTGGCCAAACCGAGGAGGAAAGCTCTTTAGTTTCTCTTCAGCACTTTTTCTGACAGAAGTCAAATGTGAGCCCCTGCAAACAAGCAATTTTCACTTCCCTGTTTCATCTTCAGCTCAAAACACAGACAAAGACATTTCATCATTCAGGTTGCATGCAACATAGAAGGCAGCATGCTACAGCTACCCTCCTAAGTCCGGAAAGAAAGGAGTCTACCTTATTTTTTACACTATTACTCTCATTTCCCCTGATAATAACTCTAAAACGTTAGGACTACCCCAGTAAAAATATTTGGGGAGCCACACGCACACACCCAAAACAATTTCAGTAAAAGAACAAGCCACGACAGTAAATATTTTTGTGTTTATACAAATACAAATGTGCAGCACTATGAAGCAATGATCCTACCCGGGTTTGGTAAATTTGATACTATTGCCTTGAATTCCGTCTCTTGCTCTGACCGTCATTCTAGAAATCACCATACCCACTTGTAGTGGGCCAAAACCAAAAATCTTCCTGGGACCAGCTTTTATCAGACAAATAGGTAACACCTTTGAAATTGCAATTATTACAAGTCTCCTATTGTTCTTGGTTACTGTAAGGCAGCTTCAAAGTAAAACTTCTACCCCCACCTACTTGTGATATTCTCTTTCCTGCTCTATCATGATCCCAGGACCGGATTATGCACTACCGCACCACTGACAGATCGCATGTGGGACAGTTCGCTTAGCTTCTAAGGTACACATAATATAATACAAGTGGATTTCATGACAGCTGCTGCCAGGGATCACTATCAGTCCTCACATACACACGCACGCCAATAAAATGACATGCAAAGCAGGAGTATGATCATAGCTCTGTTATATAGGGAGAACTTGTAATAGTTTGCACAGCTAACATATGGCAGCAACCTAAAGTCTAATGTACTATTTTACACATATAAACGGAGCACTCTTGCAGAATTACAAGAAACAAGCACAGTACCTCACCACTTAGGTAGGGAATGGCAGGAAAAGTAGGTAGTTGTTGTGCTGAACTGACCGGGAAATCTACACTACAGTGGCTGAACGGGAACTCCTGGAAGTGCCTATATGGCGGTCCGTGAATTCCTTGATTCTGTGATTCAGTATCAGGTAAAATCTCCAGTTCTTCGCGGAAAAAAGGAAATACCTGCTGCTGGACCCACTTTTTATTAGGGGAGAACAAAAGAAGCTTAGGTTGGGGGTGGAGGTGTTATGCAAGTGGTGGCTCTGAATGCAAGAATCCGATTGGCTGCCACCACTTGCTTAGCAAGAACTTTTAAAATGCTTTTTCTGAAAGAACTTCAATGTGACCTTAATGTAAAAACACACTGAATTGTAACTAGATATAATAAATTACATATTTAGTTACGATTTCAGAGTGTTTTACATTAAGGTGAACTACAAATCAACTGTACATTTTCTCTCGCTTGTGGAAGCACTCAGGGGTAACGGCTTGAAAATTGTATGTTCTCATGGCGCGCTCGGGCTTAAGCACACAGGGGCCATGAGAAGGTACTCAGGGTTAATGAGTTAACAGAGATAAATAAGTGAACCTAGTCTCAGCTCACACCAAATAGTTTTCCATCCTGAAGATTGTGTACTTTTGCTGTATATATAAAGTTATTTTTCTTTACAAGTTCCCACATGTATTTGCTCTTCCAACTTAATGTGTCACAAATCATACTTGTACATATATCTATTTAGCTAATGCACAGCTCAGCTCTTTTCAGCTGTGTTTAACTCAAACTTTGCCTCACACTAGTAATTTCTATTTTTGACATATTTTGTAAAGCATAATGCAGTTTCATTTCCAAGACCTCCTGTTTTCTGGACATCCTTCTTCTATGCTACACTGTTTTTTTATTTGTCCTGCTGACTTAAAGGATATTTCATCACTTTACTTTATTTCTCTCTCGTTAGCATATTCCACTGCATAGTATATCATTCTTAACACAGAGTCTCAACACTCTACATTCATCCTTTATATACTTGCTTAGTTTAATACTGTAACAGTATCCTTAATTTCACAGAGATTGTCAACCTAAATCCTACAGTACTAATTTTTGCCCATATATCTCCAGATAGAACTGAAAACAAAAGAGCAACATTGTCAGTAAGATCACTGTTTGCCAATTGCCCTGATACAAAGCGATCCACTCATCTTTTTTGTTCCTGAAAGCTTCAACAACAATATGTATCCTTAGTAATGAGCTGATAAATTCAGCAATTTCATTTCCTTTCCTATCTGCAGTTTCAGATTTGTTTCATTTTACAGTAGGCATTTTAATGCCCCTTATTAAAACTGCATAGTTTTAAGCTTTGCAGTCCCTTACCACCTCTGCATAATGGCATCATCTTTGCTTCCCTGGTTATCTATAAACTACCCACAACCACCAAAGAATCCTAGTTGTCTCCATTCTTGTTTGATCACATTCTGAAAGCCCCTTATTTCATGAACATGCATCCTGTTAAAATGCACTGCCACACATACAGAGCATCTCCCAGCTCTCTCTCCTTTTAGAAGGATGGTGCGGGGTGGGATACCATCAGTCAGAGGCTTGGGGGTATGCGTTTCCTGATGACTTGCATGCCAAAAACAATAGAATGAGCAGGTCCTCCGTTCTTATGCAGAGAAGGGTGTTGAGATGCATATAGAGAGTCGCTGATGAAGGGCTACTTTTCTTTATTCAAGTTTGTGTCCCTTTACATTAAAGCAAATCCTTTCTTCACTATGACATTGCTTCTACAGATCACACTTTCCACTAAGAAAGAATGGGCCACATGAGACGGAATGATGAAGGGTTAACAGCAGAAGTAACATCAAAAATAAAAAGTAAAGAGTTTGTCTTCTCAAAGTTATATCTGCCTTAGCACTACAATTTCAGTATCTGCAAAACAGACAAATGTCAGCAGCTAGAAATCACTGCATCTCCTTTGATTGTTGAAGATAAGTGAGAACATCCATGGGAAAAATGACATAATCCACCATACTCGCTGAAGTGAGAAGCTGCAGTAATCATAATGTATTACACTAAGTTTTTCACAGCTCATTTAAGTGGTTTCACCCAGAAAATTTAAGCAATCTGGCATCTAGTGATATGTTTGTGCTAAAACTACAGCTTGCATCGTGTGTTATATTATAAACCAACATATGTCTCAATTTGCTGAGCAATAGATATTTTACACTCTGATGAAATAAGTACATATTCTAGATTAGCAACTTTATTTCATTAGACATTTCATAATACAGTAAAGACAACATACAATGAAGTAGCTGATTTGTTTGTTCAATACCATATCTGTATTACTGTACATTGTGTTCCAAACTTTACATTGACTTGTTAGGCATTTCTTCTTATCTATAAGCAGTCCTCTCACCTCCCTTACAAATGAGCCTCTAACTTCCTTCAGACGTACCTCATCCTGTCTGATGAACTTATTTAAAATGTATGATAATTATTTCTGAAAAAATGCAGAAAGTATTGCAGTCAATAAATTAGTCTGTTGAACAAAATAGAGAAAACTAAGCCTAAGATTACCATTACAACATTAATTCCAGTACAACAGCAAGCAGACAAACCTCAAATAAATCTGTTGTATTGTTCTGTGATAGACATTCAAAAATTAAAGACATTGAATCAGAAGGTAACTGCTTGACATACTGCTCAGTTTTCTCTGTACATTCAGTCACATGTAATACAGTTTTTTGTATGAATGTTTGTTCCTTGCCAATGTTTCCTTTTATTTCATAATGTATGTTTGCACTTATGTTTTGCTGTCATTTAACCAACTGCTGCTTTTACCTGCAGGACATTTACTTCTCTGCATGAAGAAGAAATTCAGCATGTAAAAACCTAGCAGGGTGGCTCCATTTTATTTTGGCTCAGTGATAATGATGCAGTAAAAGGGAAGAATAACTGCAGATAATGATATTTTTGCTACACTCGCTCTCTCACCTATAATCCATGACACTGGCACTTCCTTCCCCTAAGGGGGCATATTTCTTTGAGTAGAGATTATCTTTACCTTCATGTGAGTCCCTTGGTGGAATCTCCCTGCCCCTTGTCAGGTTTATGTCATTTTAACTCACTCCTTTCAGATCAATCAGCATGCAGTTGGACTTCTGGTTTTATTTTAGTTCTTTCTGTGCTTTTGAAATCTTTACATGACCAAATTTCCTGCTGTTTTATTATGTGTTGTTGTTATATATCAGTCTTCCTTTGAGAGTACACGTGCTTGTGCCTTTTAGTCTGTCTTCAGGTGAAGATTCTGCACAAACTCAACTCTATTTAATTCTTTATTAAAAGAACATTAAGTCATCATTTAGAATTCATTCATCTCAATCAAATGTGGAGTAGTGATACATAAAACCATGTAAGTCCTAAATCCACAATCCTTATCGCTCCAGTATACCGGAATCGTCTTTACCCAATCAGACCACTGAGACATGAACATACAGGAAATTGAAACATCATGTCTAACCGTAAATGTTCTAACACTATAACCCGAGCCCTATGACAGAGGTGCATGCAAACTAAAAAGGATTTCAGTTTTACAGAAGTAGTACTGTGATGAGCATTATTAACTTTCTGGGTACCTATTTCTGATTGCAGAAATAGGGCAGACTCTATAGGCTTATCTCCTCCTTCGGTTGTTAAGTTAATACAATATAGTGTAAATAATAATGGGATAGGAAAGATAAGATATTAAGGAATAGAACCTTTGCATTTCATTTCCTACTTTTGGAGAATGAAATAAACATTGACCTGCACATTAACACAGGGATTGCTAAGCATTTTCCTAATTTATGAGAAAATACATCCATTCTCCATTTAAGCTAGATGGTGTGATGGGCATTCACAATACGTCTTTCTGAGGGGAGGAAACTTTATTTTCCTTCTACAACTTCATCCAGTGTTTGCTGCATAGCCGGCCTTAGGCATAGGCCAACTAGGTGACCGCCTAGGGAGCCGCTTTCGCAGGGTAGCTTTTCCAGTATTTATTTTGTGTAGGTAGACCAGGATGGGAGCACCAGGTGGTGTGGTGGGGGGCACTGTGGAGCCCTTTTGCCTAGGGCACCAGTTGACCTAAGGCTGCTCCTGGTTTGCTGTAACAGTTTATGCACTTGATGTTATTTGTCACAGACTTACAGCCTTGTGCTGCACCCTGACCCTGTGGCCAAAGTTTACTGGTCCTTGCATGCATGGTCAGAGGGTCAGGTGCAGCCTTGTGCTGGACCCCAACCTTCTGACCATGCATGCAAGGACCAGTAAACTGTGGCTTTATATCCTGCTTTGTCTTTAGCAGAAACATGCCCAAAGTGAGAAAGAAAGCAGAAACTTTCTGTTATGACCACATCTACTGTAACCAGCTATATAAGGTGTGCAGTATGATCATCTGTACCAAAAACTGTCAATATGTTGAAAGGCAGGCGGATACCTCACACCAGCTATTTGTAATGGTAAGAATGGCTTCTTTTATGCACAGGACGGTATGGTGAATGTGACATTTAACTGTAAATATTCTAACTAACAGGAATAAGTGACAGCAGGGTTTCTTACTGTAAAAATCTGTGTTGACAGGATTTTATCACAGCAAAATTCCTTACTACAAAAGACTGTCTCACCACCTAGCATGTCAGTACATGAATGCCTGTTGCCTGTACATAATAATGCTTACTTGGAGTATTAAAAGCAAACCAGAAATAAATACAGTATAAACTATGCAATCATAAATTAAAACACAAAGTTTGGCTTAAATATCAAACAGGTAACTGTACTATTAACCCATGCATTCTGGGAAACCAGCACATCAGTTCAAAGTAAAATTAAGGACAATTCAGTACCATGAAATTCTCATCCATTTATTCAACAGCATACATTCTAGGACATTTTTTTTTTGCAGTAAATATAAAGAAAATGCAAGAGAACTGGTAGTAAAATACAGCTTGGACCTTGTTTTCTTGTGATGGAAGTCACTTTGTAGTTAATTTGTTAAATCCAGAAACATATGAATAAAAAAAAAGCAAGCATGCCGATTAGTAAGGCTGCCTCACAGTTAATAGGATATTGTGTGACTGACTGTCCTCTCTCTGTTTATCACTATGCATGTAGTATATAAGCTTTGTGAAAAAGCTGTGCAACAGGTATAGAAAGTGTCATTTTTCCTAAGGGAAATGCGGGTGAAATTGATGAGCTTTACTAAATCTGTATTAAATGAAGAAAAAAAATTAAAAACTCAGAAGTAAAAAAAAGTTGCATTATAATTACCATTTTAACAAATGTGTAGTATTTAAAAAATGTGTGTGACGTAATATGTAGAAAGGTACCCTGCATTTATTACTACTAAGATGTATTGCAATTTGAAAGTGAAATATTCTATCTTTTTCAAGTGTGCAAATCTTTCCAGTGGTTAAAGCCAGTCTTCTTTTGAAGATGTAGCACTAGGTCACATGATAATAACGATGCCTTATTTGGACAGTAGCTTTTTGACACTATCCTGATTCTCCTACCACACAAAGCAGAAAGAAACTGCAGAAACAAGAAAATGTCTTCTAATATTCAAGCTGAGCTAAACAGAAAATCCTGTCTGGAAGTCATATAAACGAGAGAGATGTTTAAATGAAGGACATTTTTTTTCCTCGCTTGACAATCATTTGCTAGTTTTTCCTGTTGTAGTATGCATAAAAAGACAGAACTCAACTATATTATACTACCAGTAAGTACTCTTAAAAAAATGATATTTTTGATCTTGAAAGATAAAGGTAGTGAGGGTGCAATATAACTTGTGTTAAAGTCATTAATGTCAATTTATGTGAGAGACTTAGCTGTGTCACTTTCCTGTTTCAAACTTTTATTTTAACTTCCTTTTGCTGTAATATTCCTGTTTACAGATTTACTTTTCAAGCATCGTGATTTGTTATATTCAAACTAAAAAATGTTATTATTAAATCTCAACTGCTTTTGTCTGGTGATTCATTTGATAGCTTAAAAATCTTATGCAATGGTCCACCCTTTAATTTGGTATACTTCTGCAATGGCCATTAATGGCTTTAACATAACTCTGCTTCTGTCACTGCTTTGTGAACATGACTGTGTAGAAACTCTTGGAGGCACACACGAGTGATGTTCACTGCTGTTTTTTCTCATTCCATCTGGCCTCATCTCAGTAGTATGTGGTCTTACTGCAGACGTGGCTACAGACATGAGAGGAGTATCTAACAAGCATCACATTCCTGCATGGATTTCTCCAGATCTTCATTAATAATGAGCTCTGAGCTTCATCATGCAAATATGGCAACCAGTGGCTGGCTGGCCATAGCCACACCCACTGAGTTTCTGAATCCCAAACTCTGTCTTTTTAAGAGATATGCCAAATGTTGTCAAGTTTGCAGTTTCCATGGCAGAGCAGTATTTGCCTGGTAATTCTTAGAAAGAGTGATGGATACCTGAGATGTCTTTGCTTTGCCTATAGGCCTTGTTATAGCTGACCAAGATGCTGACATGAATTCTCATTTTTGTCTCTTCTTCATTCTAAAATTTGAAAATAGCTACTGTTAGTTTTTCTTCACATAATTACAGCTGATGCTCATTTAAAAGATGAATCTGCTAATTTATAATACTGTGCCAAGTAGTTTATTAATAAATTGGATTAACAGCCTTTTTGTGTGCTACAGTTGCATGCCAGGCAATTTATTAGTAAACCGGATATGTAGTTTGCTACATATATAGCAAAAACCAAGAGATGCATACATATGACCTCTTCAGTTTTTTAGGGATTCATTCAAATGTTATAGGTGAAAATGGTCTGAGTTCTGTCTGCGCATCTCTTTAATTGGATCATGAGATGTTATAGAATTCATAATGTGAAAATATTGACAAAGGGCTTTTGAATTTGTCATCGATGTATCAAATTGTTTTGTACTGAATTAATGCTGTTTGCATTGCTCCTATTTTTATTGATATAAGTGAATAAGCACATTTCTTTTTTTTATAAAATTTAATGTGTTTTTAATGTTATGAAATATTTAATAACTTTCTTATCTTTGTTAAATACCATATTAAATTAATGAAAATTTAGGAGAAAAGAATTGGTTACTTTACATTCCATACATGCTTTTTTTAAATTTTCATTTCAGAGTTCCTTATTATTGCATTACTAAATTCAATTATATTTTGTACCTATGTTTGACTGCTGTGGTATTAATTACTTAACACAGTTCCTTTTACATTTAGAGGGAAATATCCAATCCATATATACATTAACAAATTCAGACTTAAATTTTCTCACCAAGTAAGCTTCCTTTCTTTATATATATAAATCTTGCTGTAGTTATAATATTCAGAATACATATTTTCTACAGTTTGCATACCTTGCAAGCACTAGACAGAGTTATTCTTTATAGAAATCCATATGGGTCATAATAAAAGAGGTATATACTTTTTATTTTCTTTAGTGGACCTGACCCAAAGGCTCTCATACCTGTGTCCTATCAGCTATTTCATTCCTGCCTAGGAAGCCTTAATAGCCTAGTTCCTTCAGATGTTGAGACCCAAACTGAAGGGAGTGAGCCAGATGCCCAGTGCTAGTCGAGTTCTCTTCCCACCCTAACCACTCCCCTTTAGAAGCCTATTTGACTTGTAATGCCTGCCTGGGTGAGGAAATGGAGATTTGTACATTTCCCCATTCATCTTTCTCCAGACTCTGCAGTGTGGGTACTACAAGCAGCCTGCGCTAGTATGGCCTCATCTTCAGGTTACTATTTGCTGGTTTACCAGCAGTTGTTACCAGCATGGTACAACCTGACTGCATCTCTCTACCTATTATGAGCACTAGGCACTCAAAATCATCCTTCCCCAGCCCAATGCCTCAGACATATATTCCACTAAACAAATACAAGTTGCCTAGCTCATCGTCAGGTTCAGAGTGAAGCAGACATACTGGGCTGGACAGCATGCTAATGAATCAGCTGCTTTAGTTCAGATTGTTCGTATATAATATAAAACAATATCTGGTCATTGATTTTTTTTAGTCTGTGGAAATACACATTATACTGAAATCTGACGTATTGCAGGAAGAACAGTGATGATTGGTTCATACAACTGTGAGGCATTTATCCTCTCTCCAACTCCACAGCTATTTCTTGCTCAAAGTAACAGCAACGGTATCATAAGCAGAATAAAGAATCAGCTCTTGGCTTATATTAAATCCCCCCTCCTAAAAAATGAAAAAAAAAAACAGTTGCTCTTCAAACCCCGTATTCATTGAATATATCTGAAATAGGCATCACTTCAAATAACAAAACCACAAAACTTCAAGCTGTACTCATTGACAACAAGCTAAAATTTGACCACCAAGTTCATTTATTTATTTATTTACTTACACACTTGCTGATTTGTTGGGTAGTAAGCTGATCAAGACTAGACCATTTACAGGCACAGCTCAGGTGAATGAACATTCAAATGTATAAAAACAGAACATACAAAGTAGAGACTAAAGACAAAAAGTGATGGGCAGTTCTGCAAAAATATTAATACAAAATATTTAAAAGTAATCTTTACAAAACAGTGAAGAAAATCATGGGATTGAAATACATCAAAAGGTTTGATATCAAGCACATACATAATTAGAGAACAGTGGAATTGTATTGAGGAGGAAGAGTTAAATATTCAGATGTAGTGCAGCAAGTCAGGTATAGGGCAACAAATCAGAACACTGTACACTAAATAGGGCAACAAATCAGAACACTGTACACTAAATAGGACAACAAATCAGAATACTGTACACTAAATAGGACAACAAATCAGAACACTGTACACTAAATAGGACAACAAATCAGAAAAGTGTATATTTTACTATGCAGATAGGAAGGAGGATCCAGAGGAAGGATAGGAGGGACAGTTTTGGTGAGTCTTAGGTGATGTGCTCTGTATGAGGACAAGAGCATTTGCATTGTTAATTAAGGTGTACAATAAGTTCCTGTCTGATGTTTGTAAGATTGGAGTTTTCAATGTTGGTAAGAGGGAGGGACTGCCAGAGTGAGCAGCAATTATGGAAAATGCATGATTAGATGACTGGTGATTGAATTTTGGAGTTGAGAATGAAAGAGCAGACTGAAATGTTGAGTAGGTTGTAGGCTGAGGCTTTTCAAGAAGTTTGACTGAAAAACAGACAAAGGATTGAAGCTGCAGTCATTTGAAGAATTTGATGCTAAGTAGGAGGCCAACCCTTTGTTCAGATGTCAACCATGTTGCTTTTTCAAGTGTAAGACAGTGGTGTACTTTTGGGGGTTAGTTAGCAATGAAGTGACCAATGGAATTTGAGAGGGTTTGCAGTTTTCCATGGATGCTGAGGCAAATCGAGAAGGCCATACTCTAGCAGGGATAGCAGAACACTGTTGACAATAGCACATCTGACAGAGGGCGAGAGAAATGGAAAGATTTATTTTTTTGCCCTAGAAAAACAGAGAGTTTATTTTTCATTTTTTTTTCCTATGTAGAGGTAAAAGTTGAGTGACTGATCAAGTTAAAGATTTATGTATTCAAAGGAGGATATGGTTTCAGTAGCAGAGTTATGTAAGTCAGAAAGTAGGGATGAGCAGGTGGATACACTATGAGGAGTTCCAGAAAGCAATGGTCTGGCTTTTTGAGGGTTCAGCAATAGGCTATGCATGACTAGCCATTACTGAAGCTGATGTAAGTCAGAGTGTAGTTTTGACTGAATTACTGAGTGGGAGCGGTTTGCTCTGCAGATAACCATATCATCAGCGTAAAGGAGGAGGGGAATTCTAGGTAGGTCTGATGTTAGCCTATTAATGAAGATGGAGAACAGAAAGGGAGAAAGGATGGACCATTATGGTACACTTCTGGAAAGTGGGGCAGTGTTGGAAAGGGATTTACCTATTTTGACTTTGATGTGATGGTTTTCTAGAAAGCCTTTGAAGCATGGTAACTTAACATAGCTAATACTTTCTGTGAGAGCATTAATGAGATGACAGTTCAACCACACCAAAGGCTTTACTGCGACATATGAAAAGGGCACTGGTAACGTTTTCTTTGTATTTAGTAAGATATTGTCAGTGACAGTCTAGGAAAAATAAGCTGTTTCCAATGGTTTGTCTTCTTCACAAGACTTGTACATAATTTTTTTCTGTATGTCACTCATCTAGTAGAAAACATTACCAGTGTTTTCTTCATCCCAGAAGCCATTCACTGTAATTGCATGTTCATTTTAACTGGCATTTTAACAAGCTCAGTGAATGTCCTTTCATAGCTTACATGATTAGTGGTATGACAACTTTCCCTGGGCAGATTTTTGAGGCAGTGACCTGGGCCCGCATAGCCATTCTCCAAACATTACAATTTGTTTTGCCAGCTGAAGTGTAATGAAAGGTCCACTACTGGAATCCTGCAGAGAGTATAAGTGAGGTTCTTAAACCATGCAGCATTCAATACAGCTTGATATTATACTCCGAAATGAAGAAATGCAAAAATATAAATAAAATATATAATATAGTGCTGTAGTGTCAGGTGCTTACATTAACAGTATTAGTCTCTGCTTTCCATCACACTTAATTGATTTTGTTCTAGTTTTATTGCTAATCTGGTTACTGCTGCTAGGTAAGGTTGGTTTGGCTAGGCTTCAGCTTGTCTTAACTAGGTACTCTTCTGAGATCTTAGATGACATACATACTGAATGACTATGACAACATGAAATGATGGCAGTTTTATCCTGATTCTGAGTATACTAAGAAACATTAGTTAGAAAAGATTTTGAGTATAGTACTTGGCAGTGTGTGTGTGTGTGTGTGTGTGTGTGTGTGTGTGTGTGTGCGCGCGCGCATGCGTGCAATTTGGTGGTGGCATTCATTGACTGTAGTCTGCATGGGATGTCTGGGCTATGGTCAGCAAAGCTGTGCCTTGCCCTTGCTTGGAACACCTTGAACTTCAGACAGCTTTCTTCTCAAATGCTGTGTTGGTGGAGGTAGCTGCAGAAACTAGCCTTCATATTTGAACTGCACTTATGATATTATATTACCCATCTGAACATATCTCTGTCATGAGCTGTAATTTCTTGCACCTTAACTGAGCTAAGGCTTTGCCTCCACAAAATAGATTTGCAACTCCTTCCTGCAGTCTAGTTGACTGACAGTGGACTTTATGGATAAGACTGGCAACTGATGTAGCCAATGGCAGATTGGCAGGAGTTAGCTGCATTCTGTGCCTACAAATTCTGAAGTTAGCTGGAAAGCCCTTGATAATGATAGGGTAATGATGCATTCATATTAACGTTGTCTACCAACAAGCAGGCCCATCTCCACCAACACTCTAACAGTCAATATATCTCACAAATATCAAAATGTATACCATATATTTTGGGCAAATACCAGGCTGCAGAATATAAGAACTGGAGCAAATGGATCAGAGAACTGGTAACACAGATTTTGTAATTAGTAACCAAGGAATCACTAATACTGGTCACGTTGAAGAGCTAGTTGAATGCACAAAGGGAATCAGACATCCATTTGAGATATTTCATAAGTCTGTGTGTAACAAACCATCTCAGTACTGGATGGTTACATCAGGTGAAATCCAGTTTTAAAAAGCACTAGGTGATAGATATTGAGAATAGATCTATTACTAAGTCTATGCCTACAACATCAAGTTCCTAGAGCAAATCCAGTGAGTGCCCATGATGTCAAATGTAAAATATACAAAACAATTGTAGGCTTGTACTAGACTGGCCTGCCAGCCACAGACAGAACCAACATACTACATCTTTAAGTAAAGATGTCACAGTGATCTTTGATCTATCATATTCATATTAAGGTGCCACTGAGACCTTTGATTTGTCATGCCACAGCAGAAAGTGTTGCTTCTTTTGCTTTTCTCGGACTTAGAATAATGCCATATTTTATTGACATGAGCAGAATCGCTGTTTGTATGCATTAAGGAAGCTGCTACAATCATGGCCAGAGGAAGACATTCTAACTAGATTTGCGTGGTCTGGGTGTAACTTCTTCAACACAGCTGGTTGAGATGAAAGGCAGGAAACTTAAGAGTGTGATGGATTGCTGTTTCTGCAAAACATATTTGTACTTGAAAGGGAAGTTTCAACTTTCTCCTGTGTTTCTCACCTGTGGAGATAGAATATGTTTAGGAGATGTAAACGTTTGCCACCACCTAAGTAGGGCAAGGTATTGTCCCATGAAAAATAACTCAGTTTGATTGCAGTTAAATAAATGTGTTTTTGACCTGCTAATTCTTGTTTTTCCAGTGACTATGCCTCAGTTATGCCTAAATCAAACAGCAGGGGAACATTCTGACTAGCATGTTTTATTTCACAGCTGTATGTTAAATTTATGGCTCTACAATCCCATTTCCACATTTTAGCACACTGTGTGCAGTGCATGTATGTGTCTTTACACACACAGGTATATGCTTTGGATACATATAGGCAGAGTAGAACAAGTTCTCACTTATTCATGGCTGTGGGAAAGGAGCTGATGTTCCACTTGATATGTCAGAAGTTGATTTTAAAAGTGTGAATTCCTATAATACTTCCTTTCATGTATATCCAAACTCTTGGTGTTCCTATAAGGACAGGTAAACTTCATGGAAAGACAAGTATAGAAAGAGGGTTACTTTTATTTTTTTATTTATTTAAGCCCTTAGCATTACTGAATTTTTATAAACTGCTATGCCTGGGATCCTAAGTTGAGTTCTGAAAATGACTACCTTGCCTTTTGTACAATTATTCAATTGTATGTGTTTTCCCTTATTTTGAAAGTTTACATGTGGTGCTGTGGTAGCGTCGCCTCACAGTAAGACGTTGTCCTGTTCGATTCTCAGCTAGAGCGTCTTCTGTGTGGAGACATGCTGAATGGGCATACTTTCATTGAAGGTTGTAAGTCAGGGCCGGCAACTCGGCATGTAAAAATCTACTGCCAATCATTAGCCGACCGGAGTTCCGCTAAGTCAGGGCTGGTAACTCGGCATGTAAAAATCTACTGACAATCATTAGCGGACCGGAGTTCCGCTGTGGCGATCCCTAACCGGGAAAAGCTGAAAGAGACAACAACATGTATATTCTGTTGGGTAAAGAAGTTGCCTAGTTTATCCCACAAAACTGATCAGTGTTAGCTTGGGAAGAAAACAATGAAAGTCAGTCTGCCCTTTCATTGACCATCCATAAATTACAGTACAGAGTAGAGAATGGACCATTCATCATCATCATCATCATTATTATGATTATTATTATCGCTGTTGTCATTATTACATCTGCAAGCTTTGTTCTGAATTGAACAACATTCTTTATACATTTCAGTAAATTGATGAAATATCTATGGGCAAGAAAATCAGTGCAAAAAATGGTTAGACTTTAGACGTACAAAGGTTACAATATTATTTAAGTAAATAATGCACAAGACCTGCAAGGGAAAGTAACAGTGTGGATGCAGTAAATATCAGCAGAATTGGCCAGGTGCAATGTATCATTGATAACAGGGTGTGTAAATTATTTTGTAGGTATCATAATTTAATAGTAAATGCTGTATATTACCATTAATATGACAGTAGTACTACATTTATTGTGAATTCCGCAGTCTGATTGTGATAACTGCAGCCTGCAACAGATTTCCAAACCTGGGCTCTGAATTGCTCCTAATTTTGTTACCATGCTCAAGTGGCTCTTACTGAAATTCTCTGTCACTGTTAAAATTTGCATGATGCACTGGAACAGCAGAGAGTGCCTCTCACAGCAGGATCCTAAAATCAAAACTGTGCACTTGGCTTTCCTCTTATTTTAAATTCACTCAGCAAACATCTGTTTAGCAACCCTACAGGTCTCAGGAAGGCAATTTTCACAGCCGTAAGCATTTTTCTGTTTGTGTGGTATATTTAGATGTTTCATTTTCACATTAAGCATATCCTGTCATTATTTACTGAGTACTGGAAGCAGTTCCAAAATTCATAAAGTGCATGCAGAACTCATCAAGGCTTGATCAGATCATATAATATCTTAAAAAGCTATACCTACTAAATTAGAAGCAGTTCTACACATGAAAAATAAGTGAAGTGTTAACAATGACAATATTTTCAGACTGTCTCTCTTAAACAGGTACTCGATCTAAAATAAATGCACTAAAACTTAAGCTGTGCATTCACAAATTCTTGGCTGGCATACCTTCTGTGCACGGTCTACATGTAATTCCTCTGCCTGTGTGGGTTTTCTCTGCAGTCTCCAGTTTTCCACCATATTCTATAGATATGCTGAAAAGTACATTGGTGACCTTTTAAATTAGATTAGATATATGTAGTTTAAGCATGGATGCAGCCTGTGATAGACTGACATTTAATACAGGACTGATTGTCTCCTTTATGTGTAATGCCGGGAACTGGACAAAGTGAGTACTGGAAATGGATGAATTATGGTAATCCCAAAAGTATTGTAAACCTGTATTTCTATTTAATATTGTCAAGTGTGATAAATGTTAGGCCCTAATGTAATTTCTAAAAATGTTATTTGACAAATGATACTGTGGAGAACAAACTTTCCTATAAACACATGAAAATAATGCTATCAGGGAAAACGTCTAAAGCTGCATTTTTCTCTGTGGGGCAAGTCCCCATGCAATCCACATGTTGGAATCTGCCCCATCTGATAATACTGCTATTCAGTATGGGGTTAACTCCAAGATCACTGTATCTTAACAAAACAAAAAAATCATATTTTGGGAAACCTTTCGGTAAAATAGCTATTTAAGCAGTATTCACCCATTCATGACTGGGGGAACTCAGAACTCAGTCAAATTAATTGGAAAACCTGACCAGTTTCATAGCTAGTGTCAAGCCTATCACAGAGTATAGATATGATATGTACTGTGCATTGTGTAGTAAAAGCACTGATGATTTTTTTCTTAAAAATCATTCTACTTATTGACCTAACAGGGACAATTTGTTATGTACAGCAGCTAATAATAATTATTATGTCTGACTTCCACAGTAAATGGACAGGGCATGTGCAGGATGACACACTTCATGCTTTGTACTTAAACAGGTAATTAAGGATTATGTACATCAACACTTGGCACACATTTATGTACTTCATGCTGTGTACTGCATTCTATTGAAGTTGGCATTCAACTAGTTTTAGTTTACATTTACCTGTAAAATTCATTATTATTATTACTATTGTTGTAGTTATTTACTATTGTAGAAAATGGAAACCATTTATATTCAAAATACATTGCGTTTAAGAGATCAATTAAGATCTGTCTTTCTGAATTATTTTGAGAGCCCTTTCTCTAATATTGAACTTTGCAATTTCACATCTCACAACCAATGTCATTTATCTATAGTGTTTTTAATATTGCATTTCAACATAAAAGTGCTCAGTTTTCTTGTAAGCACTTCAGTAATTTTTTATTTGAGTATCCTTTATAATGATGATACAAATATCTCTCTTCAGTTACTGAAATGCCTTGCTGACTGTTGAAGTTCCAGAACTCACTAAACATTCTTCTAGTATAGTTCTCAGAATGTCATTTAATTTTTCTTTAAATTGTTCTCCCTAACACTTTAATTATGAATCTATATTCAGTCATTCTGATGTGGCTATGAATCTAGATTCAGCCAGTCATATGTGGCTATTCAAAAATACTTCACTATCATTTATTCAATAGCCATCTAGGATGAGGAAACAGGCTGGTGTTTTGAAGAGCAGAAAATATATATCCTTATAGTAAATCCTTTCCGCTATTAAAAAAGTGTGTGTGAATCACACATGTAAATGCACAGCAGGCAAAATTAGAAGGCATTCTGAAGTTCAATTAAACTAACATAATTTACTTGTTCAGGCAGGCTAGGTTTATCTGGTATAGAAATCGGATATCATAATTAAGAATGATACCTTACCTTGAGCAAAAAATAATTGACTTCAGTAATTGGCTTTGCTTTTGGTTTCATTCAAAGGGGGTACAATATCTGTCAGTCTGGGAGGATATGGTCGACAGACCATGCTGTTTCAGTATGGATGGTCTGAATCTGTTCCCTCTAGGCTTTTGTATATTGAATAAAACATTTCGCACCCCCGTAGTACCTTTATTTAGGTAATGTCAACTGGATCAGCCTACCAATGAAACAAAACAAATTAAAGAGAATATAATAGTACTATAATCAATGCTAGGAAACAAAAATTACACTCACTGCAAGCTCTCCATAACTTAGACAATATAGATATGTATGTAGTGACAGAGACACTGTTCATATCACTGGACAGCACTTCAGTGGTGCAGAATACAATGTCTTCCATACATTTTGACTAGCCACTGTCCAGGAAGGGAAGAAAGGTGGAGGTGTCTCAATCTTCACCAGATAAAACTCACATCAATGCTGGTTACGCAGCATGATGCCCTTGGGATTATTTATGTCCAGATTACCATCAGCATAGTCCCTTACCATATCCTGGCAAGCTACAGAGCTCTATGACCCAGGAATGTCATACTGCGTACTTAAATGAACTAGAGTTACTTAGCATTAAGCCTAATACCATATTCCCAGATGAATTCAACTATCCAGCTATATACCGTAAAACATACCACCTCTTGAATGCAAGCTTAGAGATTCCTGGACTTTGTCATTAGTAATGGCTTAGACCAATTAGACAAAGTACCCATGAGGGGAAACAACGTCCTTGTCCTCACAGGTATGGGGCAATTGAGTTCCAGGCTTGTGTAAAATCCTCACGCATTAGCTCCAACCGCAAAGCTGTCTTCCTCAAAATAAATGTAAAACCTGAAATCTCCACAGGCTCTGATACTTTTAGAAACTTCTCCAAGGCAAGTTTCCTGCTTCTAAGTAACACTCTCACTAGTTTTAAATCCTCCCAAACCTGAAAAGCTTTACTGTTTATGCAGAATAACATGCAGTCAACTTATACTAATATGTATACAGCTGCATAGAAGAAGCTGTAATCAGATGAAGCAAGCATAGGGCAATCCTAAAAACAAACCACCCTGGTGGAATCACAACATAAATTAGCTGTATAACAAAAGGAAGAAAAGTATAGCCAAGAATTAGAAGTGCAAAACCAAGTTGAATAAATATTTGATCACTAAATTAAACAAGCAACTTAGGAACCTAATTAAAACTACCAAGGCCAAAAAAAAGCCACACAGACTAAGGACAACTATAAGGCCTTCTTCAGCTGCATCTGCAATCTCAATGGCAATAGACAGCACTGTGCTGAGGAAGTTATAAATAGCACCACCTGTACTGAAGCTGTGGATATAGCAAACCTACTGCCTAAGTTCAGCTTGACCTTCTTGCCCCTCTCTCACCCCTTCTAATCTCACCAGAAATATCAAAACCCATACCCCTTGCTCTTCCCCTTTCAAACTACTTATCTTCATACTCCAACTTGCCTTCTTCTCTTCTACTACTACTCCAAGAAACCGTACGCAGTAACAGGAATGTCAGTTAATTCTGCTGTCCCTACTACATTACGTACGCAGTAACAGGAATGTCAGTTAATTCTGCTGTCCCTACTACATTACGTACGCAGTAACGGGAATGTCAGTTAATTCTGCTGTCCCTACTACATTACGTACGCAGTAACGGGAATGTCAGTTAATTCTGCTGTCCCTACTACATTACATGCTAACCTACTTGCAATTGTCTGTTGCTCCAGAAACTCTGAAACCTGCTACTGAGGGTATGTTAGATATAGGAAGATTATGCCCCACACTCCTAACCAGAGCCTACAGAATGCACTTTTCTGCTTTAAATCTTACTTGGTTATTGGAACGTTTTGCTCTACTTTACCCATCATCATTCAGAAAAAACAAATGGTTAATATATTTATTTACAGTTTTCAACCCTAATTGTATTTATTTATTTATTTTTATTGACATTCAATTACAGGGAAAGTCTGAATGGCTAAGAGTCCATTTTCAGTACAGGCCCAGAGAAAAAAGCTCCAAAGTATTACAAAATGTTTTAGGAGCAATAATTTTATGATTTTTGAAAATAATACAAAATATAACTATTTAAGTAATTATACCAAATTAGTACCAATATGAAAACATTGGTTATTAATAGATACATGTTATATGACAATGGTGTAATATTTAGAGAACGTTTAGCCAGCTTATAAGGAAATTAAAGGTGAGCTAGTAAAAAACAAACAGGAATTTCAATATGAAGTGAGAAAAAAGCAGGTTTATGGTATACTTAAAGAGAAAGTGAAGGAAGAGAAATTGAATATAGTAAGGAAATGAGTGAAGAATGAAGAGTAAGGAGGTATGAAGTAAAGCTATTGCAGATGGATAGGGCAGTCCATCTCAGCCATGGTACAGTATATATTGCATCTAATTTACCCAACATTCATTACATTTTCATTTACTTAAAAAAATAATACAATTGGATCAGCTAGAAAACCACCATTTCTGTTGCTGTACATCAAGTAGCTGTTTCATTTTCATGTTATTAGTGACATCATAGTCAATTCCAACAGTCTCATTCAACCTATAAGCCACATAATACATTAGTCCAAGCACCCACATTTATTTAAACATAATATGGTTAAACATCTTAAACCTTCACACTTCAAATACATAGCATGGTGTTTAATCTCAGATTTTATTGTAACGTGATAATTACTGTCTAGGTCTGCAAATTTTAGTGTAACATATACTTAAGGAGCAGCCTAATTAAATGAATGTAATATAGTTAAAACAAATACAGATAATAATTTCACAGTTTTAACTGCCAATAACAATACAATTTATGTTTTCTCTTTCATGTTGTGTTATTGTTGGTAATCATTAATTTCAGACATTCATATATGAAGGGTGAAAATGACACATAACTTAAGATCACTCATCAGACTAATGGGTGCCATACTGTTTGTCACCAGATAGTGACCAATACTCAGAATTTTGAACTTAAAAGGTCCTGTCTTGGTGAAAAGTCAAAAAGCAAACGCTGCATTTTTTTGGTTCCAGTATGTGGAAGTTTAAACCCACATTGATGGTATAAGGAGCTTAACCCATCTAAAACCATTTTTTTCTGTATTTTGTAGTGTTAGACGTGTCACTGTTTCATCCAGTGACCTCCCAAGGCTTTAGATGTTTTGAAGCAAAAAAATTCAGTGATGATTAAATGAGATAAGATTATTCATAGTGGATTCATAATGGATGTTTACTTCTTCATAAAAAGAAGGAGCTATGAAAACTGTGATTCTATCAATGTTCTTAATTTTCAGCAAATTCAACATGTTCTGTCTAAACAAGATTGCACCCTGATAACTGTGAAAGAAACAACTACATTAAGCCTGGAGTTTGGGGGCTGCAAGGCCCCAGAAGCCATGGGGTTCTAGATGCTGTTAATTGAATTTGAGTTTTTTTAAACAACCTTTTCATCCAGTTATTGCCTGAACAAAAATTATGATAAAAAGGGTTAGTCTTCAACTTTTATTTTCCTGAATCCTTTGAACACTTCCTGTAGTAGAAATAATTGAAATAACTTAGGAATCTGGGAGCTACTGGGCATCTATAAGCCATAAGGTTTCTGTATGCTCTGAGATATATTTTAAGAGTTTAAAGCAATCTTTTCATCTAGTTATTGCCTGAACAAAAATTATTATCAAATAAATAAATTTAGACTTGCTCTTCACCTTTGTTTTTTCCACATCCTTTCAGTACAACCTAACTGACCAAGACTACCCTGCAATGATTAAATTAAGCAGGGACCTGCTAGGCACCCAGAAGCCATGGGGTCATATATGCTCTGATGTGCATTTTAGAACTTTTTTTTCTAAACTTTTGCTCCAGTGATGGCCTGAGCAAAAATCATGTACCCGCTAAAGAAATCCAATTCTACTCTTTTTTTTTATTTTATTTCAAGGGAGAAGTAAGTTGCATCCAAATTCTAATTCTCAAAGCAGACCAAACACCATTCTACAAAAAACTGAGAAGACACCTTAAAAAAGGTAGTTACTTTCTGTGTATCTCACCAAGGTGTTAAATTGGGATTAAAGGTAAGTCATAAATGTTCAAAGCCACTATTCAGGGGAGAACCAATGTGGAAATCTATGAGAAATGTGGACAGGGCATCTTTTTTGCAGTCAGGTTGCCAGAGAGTGAAGACCAGAAGATAATGATGAGCAGTAATGGTGAATGGACAGGCGAAAGCTAGTGGTGGAGATGGTGTGTGCTGGCATTGATCTTGAAGGAACTAATGGCAGAATAGAGGAGAAAATTGCTATGTTGGATACAAATTGTGTTGGCAAGGAGTTTCCATACCTGCAAGTAACACATTTACAGGAAGGTGGTTTGGATACTCAGATGGTATGCTCATTGTTGGACTAAAATAAACCAGCTGTTGAAAGTGAAATAGCATGGGCAGATATTCTTGCTGAGAGACTGGAGAAGGTCAATTCTTGTGTTGTTGAGGAGAGTTGTGTTACTGTTGGTAAAAGTGAACTTTGCGAAGGAAATATTTTGAATGTAACTAGTGAATCTTATGCTTCAGTTATGGCAGGGGAAATGAAAATTAAAAAAAAATATTATTAACATCATTGTGTTTGAGCAGCAAAGACATGTAATTAGAACTGACAGCAAAAATCAAGAAGCAAGAGGCCTTTATTTTGCATGGGATAATGATGCTACCTGGTATTAAAGTTGAAGAGATAAGGGCATTTATTCATATTGGGAAAGAAACATTTTTTGAAGTGACATTTAAGATTTTTTATTTCACACAGAAAGATTTTTGTCTGCATTTAAGTGAAAAAATGCAAAAAATGAAAAAATGTCCCACATTATAAAGACATGCATCTGGAGCAGGATCTGTGGAACCTAGTCGGACTTTCCCGGTCAACAAATGTTAAATAAATAAATAAATAAAAAAGAATTAGGAGCCATGGAATAATTAAATTGATAAAGGATAGGGGGTGTTAATAAGAAATGAGGCTGTAATTCAGAACTTTAGAAAGAGCTGAAGAAGAAGTAAGATAGTTTTTAAAGGAGAAGTTTAAACAAGTTTGGGACATTAAAAGATTGAAACAAAATTATGGACTAGGGGATTGGAAGCAATGATGTATTTGAAAAGTAAAAATGTTGAAATAATGTATTTTCCAAATATTATTACAATTAATGGTAAAAGGACTATGTTGAAGTATTGGTGACATCCAAAGACATGTTATTATTATGGGGAAAGGGAGCATCTAATAAATGAACATGTTAAAAGAAAAGTGAACAAACGGGTAATACTATTAATAACTCTTGGCTAGGCTTGTATAGGCCCTAGGGCCGATAGCCTAGTACCTACCTATGAACCCATGTAAAGAATTTTAGGCATGGCAATAGTAATGAACACTATAGGTTTGGTTGTACTGAAAATGAAATGCAGAAAGAAAAAGTGGTGAATATAAAAAACTTAAGAGGACCAAGGCAAAAAGGATGGAGTAGGGGAAACAAGTGATACAGTGAGCTAGAAGTGGGTGATAAAGTAGACATTGAAAATGTTTTTTGAAATTCTAAGTCAAGAAGAAGTGAAAAATAGAGGAAGATAGGAAGACATGGACTATAGGAAAAAGATTAAATATAAGAAAAAAATTGGCATTAAAACAAGCTGCAAAAAAAAAAAAGAAAATGTTAATATTAAATGTCATTGAATTTTAATAGTATGATAAAAGAAAATTAACTGTTTTAAAATGGCATAAAGACAAAAATTGTGAAATTGTATATTTATGAGATACTTAATGAAAAATAGAAAAAGCAAGTAGAAGTTATATGAGGGAGAAATAAAATAGACATTTGGAGAAAATGTGTTCAGGAATAGCTATAATGTTTAAAAAATTGTGTATAAAGGCTCTGGATAATAAAGTTGTTAATCTAGGCTAATGTTTAAGAAATGACATTAGGTACAAAAATGTGGTATTTTAGGCTGATAGGGGTGTATGCTCCTATGGTTAAAACTACATGAGGAGAATTGTTTAAAGAAATAAGTAATTTTTATTACCTAAAATAAATATAATGACAAGGGACATACATTATAATTTTAGAAAATCTAAAAGAAAATGAATAAAAATATTAGAACATGGGAAGACATACTTGAGTTTAAACAAATAAAACTATGTAAGAAAAGGTTGGTCATTAAAGACAGAAATTTATTCTATGCTTTTTTTTTTTCAAAAGGATTATATGAGGTTTAAAGTATGGCAAATATCATAGTGAAGTAATGGTGGAAGTTTGTAATGTAGAGGAATATGTTATGGATGGTAAAGGTATGAAAGTTTTAAGTGGGAAAGTGGAATTTTTTTTTTTGTGAAGGACTCTCAATTCTTAATTTGTTATGTTGGGTATCAGTTTATTGCAATATTTTATTAGTGCAGCTTTTGTATTTGGTTAGTTTTTTAGTGTTTATTTTATCGGTCTGAAATAATTCTGGGGCCATTTGATTGGTTGAGCTTTATAGGCATTAGTATGGATGTTCAAAACAATGTTGATGATTTGATCGCTATTATATGAATAGTGGATTGCTATGTAGGTGTCTTAAATGCTTAAATGAACGTGATGTATGTTAGTCCTAACTGGACATCCTTGCAATGACATGTATATGGCCAGGTTTTAGTTTCATTTTCCACAAAGAAAATGCAGTGAATGAAACACTCGACCAACTCAGGAATACAATAAAACAAAGTTTAATAGCTCACATAATAGCTCACAATTTGATCTTCTATGCTTATCTGAAACTTAGCTAAACCCTACTGTTAAAGACAATGAATTAACCCCTCCGGGTTATAATATCATAAGAAAAGCCGCACTACCAAAAAGGGAGGAGGAGTCACAATCCTATATAAAACAGAATTACAAGTTAGCACTATAGATCTTAATCCACCTTTAGACAATAGAGCTGAAATACTTATCTCCAAACTTCAAATCAACTCTTGCAAAGCCATAAATGTTATTTGTTTATACTTGCCCCCAGGAAATAACATAAATACCATTGAAAATATTATTATCTGGACTTCTTTTAATCACCCACAAGAAACTATAATGGACTGGATACTTACTAATAATCCTCATCAAACGTACAAAGTAGGAACCCCCCCCCCCGATGACCTAAGTGACCACACCCTCACCTATATTATTAGATATAAAACTAACCTAGCTTACCCTAACACTGTCAGAAGTGTACGCAACAGTAAGAAATTTAATCCTGAACTCTTCCAGACAGAACCGTTTCAATGTAACTAGTCACCACTAAAATCTCTCCCACTAGATGAAGCAGTAGCCTATTTCAATACCACATTCTTATCCATCCTGAACCACCATGCCCTAGCACGCTCTGCTAGATGTAAAACTAAACCACCCCCTGGCTCTCTAATGACACTAGGCAAAAAATTATTTTGAGAAACAAATCCTGGACAAAATGGCGAACTACTAAGAATCCATTAGATCACCAATCCTTTAGGCAACTTAGAAACAGTACTAAAAAAGCCATTGTACTAGACAAAAAACCTTCTACCACCAAGCACAGCAGACTTATCATAATAAACCACAAAAGTTTTGGAACAGCATTAACAAACTTCTTTACCCAGGACAATACATCACTGCCAACCTATTAGGCTCCAACCCTGACAATCCCACTCAAACTGCCAATGCCTTTAATTCCTTCTTCACCAATGCCATCCAATCTCTTGCCAGCCACCTATCTCCGGATACCTCTAATATTCCTACTTCATCTTCAATCTCCCCCCCCCTTCATTTCAGTTACAACCTGTCTCTACTTCCACTATATGCTCCCTTCTCCTAAAACTAAAACCTACCGCCCCCTCAGCTGACCAAGTCCCAGCAGAATACCTTCAAAAAGGTGCTAAAGCCACTGCCTACCCCATATCCATTCTGATCAATAGAACAATAAATGAAAGAAATATCCCATCCATCTGGAAAATCTCTCACATTATTCCATTACACAAAGGTGATAATTCTTATGACTTCTCTAACTACCGTCCTATAGCTCTGCCATCTCCTTTGGCAAAAATCATGGAAAAGTGTATCCATAAGCAACTGCTTAATCACCTTCTCCAAAACGACTTACTTGCCAACTGTCAACATGGCTTTAGACCATATCACAGTACCACCACTGCCCTGTTATCATTCACAGATTGTATTAACAAAAACCGCAACAAAAGTATTTTTTCCTCTGCAGTATTCCTTGATTTATCCAAAGCTTTTGACATGGCTAATCACCAACTCCTCTTACAGATAATGAAATCTCTATCACTTGTTCCCTTAGCCATTAATTGGTTCAAATCTTACCTTGAAAACAGACAGCAGGCAGTACTCTGGCACAACAACCATTCTAATCTCCTTCCCATCTCCCTTGGTGTCCCTCAGGGATCCATATTAGGTCCGCTGCTATTTTCCATTTATATTAATGATCTTCAGTTAGCAATTCCACATACTACATGCATTTAATATGCAGATGACTCTACTATCATCTGCTCAGCTACTTCTCAAACTGAATTACAAACCCTTACCCAGATAGCATTTAATACTGTTGAACAATGGTTCACACACCGTTGCCTCCTCCTAAACCCAAAAAAAAATAAAATGCTACTCTTCTCACCAACCCGTAAGTCCACACCCACACATTTTACACTCACATCTAATAATGGTACGCTTATTTCTCTCAACCCAACTGCTAAACTCCTAGGAATAACAATTGACAATAACCTCAACTTTGACATGCATATTAACAATACTATAAAAACAGTCAGCAAGAAACTTGGATCCCTCTATAGAATCAAACCCTTTCTTACACCAGTAGCTAGGGCTGCTATAGCTAGAACTCACCTAATCTCTACTCTACTCTATGCCTCACCCATTTATACAAATCTTTCTAAAAACAACCTCAAGAAACTAGCAGTATCCTATAACAATATTGCCAGATTTGCTACTGCCTCTCCTTTCAGAACTCATCACTGCCTTAATCTAAAACAACTTGGCTGGCTAGAGTTTCTACACCATCTACAAATTCTCCAGCTTACTATAGCCCACAAGACCCTCTATCAACCCTCAAATACTCCAATACTCTCAAGTCTCTTCACCCCCTACAGTAATTCTATAAATTTACACTCATCCAACAAACTTCTTTTTAACACTTGCAGATCCAACAACTCAGCAGTTCTCTGTTCTCTAATACTGTTGGAAAGCTATGGAATTTACTACCTACTGATCTCACTTCTGTGTCTTCTCTTACACTATTTAAAAATTATATCTAAATACACACTGGTTATGTTCCTGTACTAATCCAGACTAACTTTCCTATGTCTCATTAATAACAACCATTCATCATTATGTATGTATACCTCCTTACGAAGCGCAGTTGTAGTATTGAAGTTAGTATTGTTATAAGAATGTTTATTTATTGCTAGTATTGAAGTTAGTATTGTTATAAGAATGTTTATCTATTGTTATAAAAAAAAAAAAAGTTTTTCTTTTTTGTTTTATTTCCTAACTGCTACTACTTTCTATATTTCAGTTTGTATGCATCTTTACTGTACTTCTTTTTACACTGTATTTTTGTATATGTCTTGGAGCTTTTCTCTCCGGGCCTCTACTGAAAATGGACATATATCCAATTAGACTAACCCGGTCAACAAATGTAAAATAAAATAAAATAAACATTATCCAACAGACTTTTAAATGTCAGTTTTGTTAACATTTTTTAATAATCTGAAGAAGTGCCAATTTCAGAATGAAAGCACTTATCTAATAAAAGCTTTTATATGATCAGCCATGTGTGTGTGTCCTAGGTCTCCTTTTCGGTGGATATGCTTTGTTTTTTTTACTTGAGGACGCTTCATTCACCAGGTGTCTGCCGATCTTGTTTTGAACATTTTGATATGTTTACAGATTAGTACATTCCTACATATGACGAGTTGGACCTCAGTGAGAAATTTTTGATATCTCCATATTATCGATATGGCTACTGTAAGGAGGCTTCAGTATACCAAGATGCTCATTTGGACTGAGCAGGAGACCACACACATGCTGACCATCTACACTGAAGTGGAGCATTTTATAAGAGTTGGAACACAGAATGTCACGATGATCGACACCTGGAACCGGATTGTGGGGGAGCACCGGCATCACATGGAAATCTACAAGACTGGAGTGTAGGTTTGCCACGACTATGGTGACCTCATCAGGACACTGAGGTTCTTCACCAGAAAGTTACTGAGGTATGGAGGCAACAAGTAGATGCCTACAGTAAGTGTCATATTCTTATGTGTACCTGTACATTCCTAAGGAAAGCAGAGATATAGCTGAGACTCCTATTCCAAGCATATGCCTTTTAAACTCATTAGCTAGATGTTCTGACAGTTATCTCATCTGGATAATCAAGAAAACAAGATGACTTGTTTCCTTATAATTATGGGTTTAATTCTCATGGTGATTATGTGCTTATTGTTTATTATGAACATACTATTGAACATTAGACTTGTTTGTTTTCCAACTTGTACAGTACATCATTTTGCACATCCATTATGGCCATGTGTCACTGATACCTATAGTGCCTAGGCTACTGATGACTACACATTTCTCCATTATTTGTAATACTGAGACTGTCACAGCATCTACTTCTGTATGTGTGAATACTGACTCATGCAGACATCCCTTAATCAACTCTGCTTTGCAAAATGCACATCATTGTTAAATACCTGTTTTTGAACACATTAATGAAGGACCACTGCAGATCGGAGTGTCTGTCTATGTTGATGCTATCTGTGGAGCATGAGGGCCTATAACATTTAGAGGTCAGATGGCTGCATATTCCTCCATTATACGCAGGAATATGGATGCATATATACAGTAGTAGTTTGTTGTCAGATTTCTACGAATGTCTCCATTATCTGTAATTTTTTTGCCAACAGCAACTATTTTACTACAGTTTTATGTAAAGCTTTGAACATAGTGGGATAACTCTACAATTGGAACATCCATCTCAACCCAACAGGGGTAATTCATACATAATCAGTAGCAACCAGGGACAAAGTTTCTATGTTATCACTATTACTGGATGACAGTTACAGTATACAATATTGGCAAAGTGAATGCACTGTATACCTCCGTCATTCTTTATTAACTTCAATTTATCACCCATCTCCTACTGTTATTTGGAGGGAGTGAGATGGACAGATATACATTTTGACTCTAAATCAGGGATATCTGTATTGTATAATTTTTATGTAACAACTTTACCCTTCTCTCCCCCTCAACCGTCTGTCAGGAAATACCATCAAATATAAATCCCCCTGATATCACTTGGAAACAAGTCCTTAATGCTCTCTCTAAGGCCATAAACACTGCATCAATGGGCCCAGACAGTATCCCAAGATGTCTTCTAAATAGCATGAAATATGACCTATCAGGCCCTCTGGAATTGCTATTTAAATGTGGCCTCCAAACAGGCTTCATGCCTCATGAGTGGAAAACAGCAATAGTCATCCCACTGCAGAAAAGGCCTGTAGACCCTGGAAACTACAGACTCATAAGTCTCACTCTTCTTGTATGCAAAGGCATGGAAAGAATTATCATGGAAATGATCGATAATGATATACTAAACCTCCAGACACTGGACTCACTCTGATTTGGTTTTGTCAAGAGCAGGTCATGTCTACTCAACCTGATGGGTGTCTTTGAGAAGGTCATTAAAGCAATGGATAAGGGCAAAAAGGTTCACACTACCTACCTTGACGTGACCAAGGTATTTGACCCAATACCCCACTTGGGCATTGTTGACAAACTCAGGAGGTTCAGTACAAACCCATATGTCACCTGATGGATAGCCAACTGACTCACAGACAGGACCCAGGAAGTTAGAATTGGGGAGTCCACCTCTACAAAGAGGCTAGTCACAAGTAGAGTCTCTCAGGGATCAGTCCTTGGACTGTTCCTTTTTGGCATTTACTTCAATAAAGTCAAAGCCAATGTCAGTGGTGTCTGGCTGACTAAATTTGCTGATGATTGCAAATTAGGAGCTGTCAGTGAAATCCACACCAACACAAACGTTTTCTAGGAGTGCCTGACACAGACAAACAACCGGTGTCAGAGCCATGGAATAAAAGTAAATGCCAAGAAAGACATAATAGTATCCTTCATGAAGTCATCCATCCCTAGTAACTATCATATTTGGCAACATACCCCTAAGGATAGGCCCAGTAGTCAGGGACGTAGGTGAACACACAGACAGTAATCTAGCCTTTAATCATCATGTGTCCACAGTAGTGAGGAAATCACTGTATGTTGATCAACTTATAGAGAAAGGCTTGGCATCTACATCCAAGAAAGATATTGTTCCACTATATTCAGCATTCATCATACATATCATTGAGCACAATGCCCCCTTTGGTATGTACATAACCAGGTATATCCAACAATTGGAACATCCACAGAGATTCCACACTAAAAAAAGAACACACGACATAAGTAAAATGTCCTGTACAGACTGCCTCAAGGTCCTATCCTTGTATTCTGTCTCCTACAGGCTGTTGAGGAGAGACATGTGCCTGGCATACAGGGCATTGTCAGACCCCACTCTGATGGACCACCTGCACATCCACAAAACAAACAGCACCAGAACTACCCATTTTAAAGACTTAAACCTTGCCTGTGATATAAATAGAACCTGCTGGAGAGATAGGTATGTGTCCTAGAGACTCCCCATCCATGTGAAGCAGAGTTGTTCCCTAAACCAATAAGAGTGTAAATTGTATAATTGGATGAGGAACAGGAAATTCATCCCTGGTTTGACACCTATGTCTCTAATGGACACAGGCAACCTGTAAATGGTTCATCTACCAGGCCCCTGCTTGTAAATATACACACACATAAGCAACTGAACTATATAGACACACACAGGATATTGCTGCCATGCTTATGAGATACACCGCCAACCATACACTGCAGGTGTCATGTGACATTTAGCATTATGTTGCAATGAGTGTGTTGCAGTGGGTGCATGACACTCATTACCACATTACACATGCAATCATCATACTGATATCCATGAGTTTATGTACTTGATGCATACATTGCTTCATGTGGGTAGGTGTGATACTCATTACATGTCCGTATGTGTGCTCGCCTATTCATGCAGTACAGAATATTGTTATGATCAATGCACTGTGGCCCTGGGTGTCACAGTTAAGCATTTTGCAGTTAACATGCAGCTACTGATGCAGGAGTTCTTCTGTATATGTGAGTGGGATCAACAATAACTCACAAACAATATTTTGCCCATACTTCACAAATAACACAGTGAGATAGGTATGATTTCTGAATTGCCATGTCATGTCTGTTCAGTAGCAGTATATGTCTTTGCCCCTTGTGCTTTGTATGACACCTGTCCTGCTGTCACATTGTCTTTGTGTGTGGCATGTATTGGCAATGATGGTGTTAAGTTGTATCATATAACCGTGTCTGCTGTATATTTACAGAATGCATAGGCCGCCACTGTACCCTTCATGTATGCACCTTGGTATTGCTGACTTATATAGCAACATTAAAGTACACCTTCTTTGGCCTATGTTACATTTAACATGCATTGCTTATTCACATGCATGCCCATATTTTTGCAAATGGTGTACATATGCACTGATTTATGTACATGTCTTTGCACAAATTCTAATAAATAAATACCATTGTACCCTGATATTGTGAATCCATCATGTGAGTCATTGTTGTACTTGTGTTCACATGACTTCTACTTTGTTCAGTCATACCCATCATCAGTGATAGATATTTTTTACCACAGATGTTTATTTCACATTTTGCTGTACATTGGCATGACAGTATATATCTGTGCATGTGTTACCAATTCTTAGATTTTTCTACCTATGCCTCTTGCTGTTAGATGATTGGACACTACTGTGCATGTGAATATGTGATTTCTTCATGGCCATGTTTATTGTCACCAGCAGTGATATACAATGTCCATACACTTCAGTGTATCTTGACCTGACTACAACAACACTCTATCTGGTGTACACATGCATTTGCATTGTCCAGCTTTATCATTTGCCTGCTTGGCTTTGCTGGTATGTCCTCCTTGATGTGGACCCTGTTGTCTAGCTCCCTTCCATCTTTGTAGGTTTGGTATTTATCTTGCACATATGCATGGTATATGTTAAACTTCCTTTGAATTATTGTCTATTTTATTATAGTTTTATTAGAGAGTCAACTTGTGCCAAACATATGGTCATTATACAGATGCAGGACATATGTATGCAAGCTACTGGCTATTGCTTGCATTACTTCCTTGTTCTTGGTATACTTGTGTGTTATGTATTACCCACAGTAATTTGACATAATTCATGCGCAACCTGATAGTCGTTATATAGCATTAATCATACATTTCAGAACACATTATTCCATGTCATTGGTGTATGTATGTGTATTGACATTGCTTTCTGATAGTTTCCTGTTAGACCAATGACAGTCATACATACACATCTACACCTGTGTGTGTTGCCTCGGACATGGCATATTTCTGTGACATATGCATTCCATTGCACTTCTGTTTGGGTCATTTACACCTACTTGCATACGTAGTAGCCATTGTGTTGCTTGATATAGTACTACTGTTTAGCACTGTGCTAGATTGTCTGCATTTTATATGCATGGTAGGAGGTTGTCTTCTGTCCTCTGCTGGTATGCTCCTGCATTTCAAGGGCTACCTTTGTTCATCTGTGCTGTAGCTTGTCTTACACTTCATTGCTGACAGACTACTTGGGTATTAGTTTCAATAACCAATGTGTACTGTGATCCCTATGTATTACCCTACATCACACAACCATCAGTCATAGACATCCAAGTATGACTGGCACACAGATTTCTACATGTCATAACATAATAGTGCTCAGGTACATATATACATTTCTGCATTTCACCATGGCTGGTATGCATCCTTACCGTCTTTGTCAACTTTCTGTGGCACATGTTGCAGAGTGTGCTGCCTGTGTACCTTCCCTTCCCTTACTGTTTATTTCCATCTTTTGCTGTCATGTCTTGTGATATTTGTTGCGTGTGTGGATATGTTGCTTGGCCTTTGTCTCCTTTTTCCCTGTCTTTTCTTTTCTTTCCATTCTCCAAATAAAAAAACGGGGCCTATTCCCATCATACATAATTTCCCATGCCCCTCTGACTGTCCCTCAGATTTTCCTGTTCCAACATACCTCTTGTGTGTCCCTCTTCTTCACCCATATTTAGGTGGGCGCATCGCTTGTGTTCCTGACACAAGTCCCATACCCATTGTTAGCTACTTTTAGCCCTGGTGAAGTGGCCAGGATTTCCCTTCACCTTTATTCATTTTTTTAATACAAATTTTGCAGATTTTGTCAGAATCCTTATTCCCCATTGATTGTATTTTATTGGCACATGACTTACGGAGACATCAGTAGTCGTCTGTGGGCTTACTGGAAGGCTTTCAAATGTTATGCAGCTTGCACTGGACTTGTAGAATTTCCATAGCTTTGTTAATGCACCTCAAGCTTTAAGAGAAACTTTTCATGAATTATGGAGTGGCTGTGCCTGTTAGACAGTGTGCGGATGCTGCTGGCCAATTCAGTTTTGTGCCGACATATTCTAAGTTCACCAAGGCATATTTGCATATTACAGGCTTTTCACAACTTTTTTGCTGATACTGGCAAAATGCACCAGATTCCAAGAGCATTTCACAATCTGGCTCTTTATTTAGGTCCTTGCAGGCATAAAATCTAGTCACTTTACCTATTATCATTGTCAAGTGATCTAATTTGTCACTTACAAAAAAGTACTGGAAAGGTTAATAATGTGATAAATGTTTTGGGGAGGTTTTACAAGAGGGAAATTTAAACAAGGTTCTAGTTTAGGGCACGCTTATATAAGGGGATCTTTTGCTAGTGAGATTGATTACTTTGCTTATACTGATACTTGTTCTTTATGTGAATATAAACTGCTTACTTTTGGTATTTCAGATCATAAGCTATTAGTCTTTGTTCCTGCAAAATTTAATAAACTGGCCCTATTAGCTAAAAATTGACTGAGAAAACTCTGTATAAAACTAACTGGAAGTGAGCGAGCGTACAACTCTGGCAACAAGATTTAACTTGATGTAAGTGAGCCCTTCACTAACTGATTAATGACTTTTTTTATAAGCAAAAATATAAAACTTTGTATTGTGCACTGGAGGAGGATATGAGGATTCACTATAAAAAAATATATGATAGTGTCTCATGGGATTATAAATCTACTGTATAATGTAAAAATGCACATGCTATGCAGTTTTTAGAAAAAAATTGTTATTATATAAAGAAAATATGTTATTTAAGGGATGAAGGCAGAAGTTTCTACCTTTCTAGGAAAAATTATAAAATATGAATAAACTTTTAGGGGAACCTTACAGGGCTCTGTCACACTTTTTGTTCCTCAAGACACCATTGTAGACTATGTTGACAAATATGTATTGCATATATATGCCAAATAACTCACTGCCACAAGAGTACAGGAAGTACCCCAACTAAGTAACGCTGATAAGGTTCTGGAATGGCCTATATCCTTAGATGAATTAAACAGAGTCTCTAGGTATGGACAGTATACCTTTTTCATTTTATACTGACATGCCATTATTTTAGAAAATAACATATTTCTCTGTTTTAAGCAATTGGCTTGCAAGTGGCATTAAACACTATGCTGTTTGTGATGGTGTTTAAAATTCATATATAAGAAATGGAATATATTAATTGCAGGCAAATTGGAGACAACTGACCCTCAATAACACTGATTACAAACTATTTTGTAAGACTGTGTAGCAAAGATTAAAGGTACTGTCAAATGATTGTGTAATGTGATTTTTGGAATATCAGGAAAAAATATTAAAGACTTACTGATCCTCTTAAGGGGAAATTATTGATGAAATTCATTATGGAAATGGGTTACTATGCGATATGGGATATGCGATATTTCCAAAGCTTATGACTCTTGGTTATGGCAGCTTGTGGGATATCCTGAAACGTTATAATGTTAGCAATACAATCATATCAGTTATGCAGAATATTTACATCAATTCCTGGACACATCCTTTGATTAATGGAAATTTAGGGGAAGCAATTCATATTAAAGAGGTGTGAAACAGTTTTCTCTTGTAGTGGTTTGCTGTTAGTTTAGTTATAAATACTATATTATGTGAAGTGTATTATTTTGCAAATATAAGTGACTTATTCTTGATAATTATGTTTTGATTCCTACATACTTGTTTAATGCAGATAACTTAAATATTGTGCCAGGTAACCCTAGGGATATAATACAATTTTTTTTTGGTTTACAACAGAAGCTACCTACTGTATGCGTACAATTTAATGTTTCAAAATGTAAGAGACTTGTTATATCTTCCCATTTTCAAAGTATTAACTCATTAAAGCCTAGTGACACTTATAGGTATTTCTGTAGTTTATCCTAATGATGCCTATTGGCATCTAATATTGCCTGTTTATATTTACATTAATTCCAAAACCATGCTGCATATAAATTATTAAAAGAGTTCATCTTAAAGGTCATAAAGCAGACAATACAACTGCACTAGTTCTTGGCCTAGTTTGCATACTATGGAAAGGCTGCAGAAATACCTCACTAAAAGAATCACAGGCCTAAAGCAGATGCCCTATGCTGAGCACCTTAAAAAACTCCAGCTATACTCTGTTGCATATCGTCTACTCAGAGGCGATCTCTGCTTAACATACAAGGCCATGTTAAACCCAGAGCTATTGGACATGCTACACTTAAAGAAATCCCAGTCCCTCAGAGCCACACGCTCCAGGGATCTAAACCTTGTCATCACAATAAACAAAACATGCTGGAGGTAGGCCCTAGGGCCGACAGCCTAGTACCAACCTATGAACCTACTATTTATATTATTATACATTTCATATTTCTCTAAATATTTCCAAAAACAAGTGGCAGAGACAGAACTGCTTAGCCTGAAATTAAAGCTCTCAGCTGGATGAAGTAAAATGTGACTAACAGTATATATGCAATCTATGTGGTTGCCGAGGAATTGTACAATGATTACAAAATATTACATATTTTATAGTTACTGTATTTACTGAGACTTATAAAATCTAGTTTAAGACCTAGATCCTAAAAAAACACTACCAATATGAAAAACAAATCACACAAAGCCTTTTTCATACTGCCAGAAAAGTGCCTCACAACCAGGACTGCAAGCCTCTCGCAATATCAGTATAAACACCAGTGATAAAGAATCAAACAAACGTCTGGAACACAGGAAAGAAAAATGGTTGTTGTGTCTTTCGGCTTTTCCCAGTTAGGGGTTGCTACAGCAGAACTCCGGTCCACTAATGATTGGTAGTTGATTTTTACGTGCCGAGTTACCAGCCCTGATGCACAACTTTCAATGAAGGTACACCCATTCACGCATGTCTCCACGCAGAAGACAGTCTAGCTGAGAACAACTAAAATCAAACAACCATTTAATGAAAAATTCTAAGCACTTTCATCCCAATATATTGTAGCATGACTTCATCAGAGATCTCTAATCCTGAGTTCCAGATGTCCATTTGAATCTTTATCCCTGGTGTTTATGCTGATATTGCAAGCTGCTTGCAGTCCTGATTCCGAGGCACTTTTCTGGCAGTATGAAAAACAGTTTGAGCTGAAAAGGTTGCCATTCACACTTCACTGGTAACCCTTATGGTTCCAGAGATATGAACATTTGTTTGAAATGTGAGGACATAATTTGATATTATCAAGAAGCTTAGGCTGAATCCATCAGATGTTACAGTGCAAACTTCCAGAGTTCCATGAGAGGGAATGAGTTAATTTTCAAAATCTTCTTCTTTCGGCTGTTCCCTTTAGGAGTCACCACAGTGGATCATCTGTTTCCATTTATTCCTGTCCTCAGCATATTGCTCAGTCACATTTAATTTTCAAAATACAATTATAAAAATATTAGACTTTGTTCTTTGCAATTCTACTTATGAACAGTGGGATGAACTTTTAGATAAGGTTAAGACCCTGTTGAATATGTGGAAAATGTGTTATACTTTTATAACACATCAATACTGTTAAATTAGACCTTGGAGTATGTTATCTCCTCCTTTGTTAGCAGCAGTATATGAGAAACAGTTGTGCTTTGTCTAGGACATACTAATTAAAATATTTTTTTGCATAGATTAATATTAGGTATACTACCTGTTAAATACTTGATGAAATATAAGATTAAGGAGGATAGGCTTTGCAATACATGTTCCTGTGAAGAATCTATGGAACATGGTTTAATATACTGTCCTACAGTTCAGATATTTTCTAGTCAAGTATTATGTGATTATACGGTTGTAGGAATATCTTCTATTACTATGCGTCATCTAATGTACAATTTGTATGATAATTCGAATGCTCATGGGAAGGTGTTTATATACAGCTTGGATATTGTGTTTAATTGACTGCGATTAGTTATTATAGAACAAATTGTGGGATTACTGTTTGATAATGGGAAAGCTGAAGAAATTGTGTCAGGAGGAATGACAAATAGTTGTTTTTTTGTTTTTTTTTTCTTTTGTTTTTTCTCTCTTCCTGTTTCTATAATATATATAATTTCATTTCTTATTACTGTACTGTATATAATGGTTACATTTATGTATTTTATTAAGCATGTATGATGAAAATGTGTGTAATAAAGTATCCCTACTTTTTTTGATAGATGTCATGTGATCTTTTAAATCCATCTGAGCTACCACCAACTCAAGCAGATGGGATATAGTTTAACATGTCAGCCCCAGCATGACACACTCAGGAGTGCAGCAATCCATCTATCTGGTGTAGGAATAGATGCATGTCCTACCTCTTATGTCACTAACACTGCTGTTAAAGAAGTAATGACCTCACTTCAGAGACCTCCTGTGTACACCTATGAACAGAGCTGATTATAAACTAGGTGAGGCTCATAGCAGAGGTGATTACTAAGACTACAACAAAATCCACCTATACAGCTTTAGTGTGTCAGGGTCACCTGGCCCCAGACGTTCTGAACATCTAAGTATTCTGTGATGCATCTGTCCCATATTTTTTGAGAACCGGCTATTAAGCCGAGAAAATGACATCAGGGCCAGTTACTTTCATCCAGACAAACCTCATCAAGCAGTTACAGCCACTTCTATGTACAATTCAAATGTCTCATCAAGATGAGGATAACTGTGTAATGTATTTCCTGTTTGTTCCAAGCAAACAGTGCCACACATTAAAATATTGCATGTTGCTTCACATAATCATATCAGTCCTGTAAAACCAAAGTAATAAGCAAACAGCTTGTCGTTTTCCTCCACGGAAGAAAGACACAACTATACCTACTGTGTCTGTGCATATCAGGTGTCTAGTTAGGTAGTCCATCTTACTTCTTCTGACGAATGCGCAGTAGTTCTGCTAAGCTGAATAGTGAATGTTTTAATTGAGCAAATGATGATGATAATGGAGCACATCGGACCGAGCTAGTGCAGACGTTTTATGGTTAGAGTTAGGGTTCTAGTAAGTTAATCATTTCAGTAGGGATAGGTAGTAGTCTGTGTACTTAAAGGATTTTCTACTAGAAACAGACTGCCTACCCTGCTTTGATTACTTATAAATACTCACTAATTCTGTATATTTTTTTCAAATTATATATTTTTTGACTCTGGATTAGTTTAAGTTTGGTACTTCTACTACCATTATCTGATTTGATTAATATATAGCGATTAATTAACATGTGAGTGTATGTAGTAGACCCTGTGATGGATGAAAATGTAAATTTTCACACCTAGAAATGCTTTCATTTGAGGGTTAGATTAGAGTTGTACCTGCCAAATATGAAGCTTACACCAGATTTCAGTTGTGTTTTTTCACTTAGATAGTTTTAATTTCTATTACAGTATTCAAGCATTGACTTGCAATAAAATGCCACATATGCTATGTATAGTTTAGGTTATAAATGCAGTTTGGGACAAACTAAGTTGTCCCAGTCCCACGAGTAAGGGAGTAAAGGGGTGTGGGGAGGGTATAGTGGTAGAAAGGTAGGTAAGGATTGCAGTTGGTTAGGATAGTGGGTCTATGGTGGTGAAAGGGTTAAGGAGAGAAGGAGATGTAAAAGGAAGTGAGGTAGGAATACGTGGGACTTCTGACAGTACTAAGAGTTTGGGATTAGTGGAAGTAGGCACATTTGGCATGAGTTGGAGGAGTGATAACTAGCTTACATCCAGATGACCTGTAGGTATCGTGGATGAAGGTAGGCCTTGGATGGTGGGGAGAGAAGGGGTTAGGTGGTCTGGGTCAGTTCCCCCTTTGGTGTTTCTAGGGATTAGGTAAAAGGGGGGTTGGAGTCTGGGAAGATAGTTTGAGTTTACTGATAGGAAAGGGTGACAGAGTATTGTGTGTGTGGGTGAATGGTCCGGGAGTGGATAACAATAAATAAATATATATATATATATATATATATATATATATATATATATATATATATATTTATTTATAGAATAATGTAGCTTTAGAAATGGATGGGAATAGTGCTAGACTTACCTGGGTGGGTGAAGTTTTCCTTGCTCCTGTCATCTGCCGGTCTCCTGGGGATTCGTCGGGCCTTGTTGGTGGGGCCATGCGGTCGTGGGACATCCGTGGGGGGAGGCTGGGCCTGTCCTTAGCTCTGTTGGGTAGCAGGCCATCGGTGCCATGCGGTCGGGGTAAAGTTAAAAAAAAACCCCCAAAAAACAGTAAGACATTCCCTCTGTGGTCGTGGAAGGTAAAGGGGGGAGTCCATCAGTGTAATCCCGTCTCGGTTAGGTTGGGGGGTAGCAGTAGAGCATCCCCTCGTGCTCCTTGGTGGGTTCGTGGGCCAGTTGTGTTCATTCCCGGGGTAGATGCTCTCCCCGGTGGTCGTGGGTGGCGGTTTTCATTGGGGTATAGTGGCAGATCAGCTCCAGCATGTTCCCAGCTCCATTTCATTGGTGGTAGTGGCGGTGTTGTGGTTCGCACTCCCTGGGGGTTCATAGGTCCTTCTACTCTTCGGTTTTCCTTCAGGATGGCATTGCGGTTGTCCGGTGTCCCTTAGTGCTTAGTAGCTTTTCCCTGGTGGGTTCGTGGGTCCAGCGTGTTCCCGGCTCCATTTTTGTTGGTGTTTGTGGCGGTTTGTAGTTCGCGGTCCCTGGAGGGTTCGTTGCTGTCCATTTGCCTCTCCAGTTTCCCTTTAGAATGACGTCATGGTTGTCCTGTTTACCCTATCCCTGGTGTGTTCATGGGCCGATGTGTCCGTGTTGCTTCCCCGTGTTCGCGGCTTGAGTCGGGGGGGGGTCCATCATCTTTTTCGTTGGTGGTATAGTGGCAGTTTGTCAGTCCATGCTCCCTGGTGGGTTCGTGGGTGTTGGCCAGTCTGCTGGTCTTTCAGGATGGCTTTGTGGCTGGTCAGGTGTCCCTCTGTCCCAGTTTTCGGTGGTGGTGGTTGTGAGCTGGCTTCTCCGTCCTCCCTGGTGGTGTAGTGAGTTGCTACTGCTGGTCTTTCAGCCATTAGGTCCTAGTGCCAGTTTGCACATGCGTACTGAGTGGAACAACTGTTACTTAGATAGAGGATCATGCTGGGAGGGAAGGTAAGTGTGTTTAGGCTTGTTTGTGTGAATGGTGAGGGGATTGGGTGGCTGAGTGATAGGGAGATACTTAGAGGGGCTTAATTAATTAATTTTATATATATATATATATATATATATATATATATATATATATATGTATTTTTTTTTTTTTTTTCTCTCTCATGGATACATAGAGGGAGGGATATTGATAGGGGATATGCTAGGGTAGGATGGGTTACTAATGGTAGAAAGTGGCTGACAGGAGGGGTGAAAGGTGATGGTGGGCAGGCAGGGATAAGTTAAGGTGTGGGGCAAAGCAGTACCAGGGGTTTGGGGGGATTAGGGCAGTCGGGCTTATAGAATAGTGCTAATATTTTGTTTCTCTTTTTCAGATGGCCAAATTACCAGAGCTGAGGCAGAGGTGGCAAGCAATCGTGGCCCAGGCAGAGGAGTTGTTCCAGGAGGCGACAACATCTGAGGTGGTGCAGGAACCTGAGCAGACCCCAGGTTGGAAGAGGTGACGCACGGCAGTGAGAACCCCAGCTGGGGGAAAAAGCAGCAGGCATCGTAGCAGGGGATGGCAGTGGAGACTCCGGTTCCCAGCACATCGCAGGACGAAGGTGCAGGTAATGGTTTTATTACAACAGCATTGTTGGAGGAGCTAGGGGTTCAGGATGGTTAGTTCCTTACCTTAAGACAAGGCGCCTTAAACACTAAATATGAGTTTTTTTTATATTTTTTTATTGTACTATTATGGTTATATGTGCACAAAATGTGTGTGTATATGTACATATATATATATATATATATATATATATATATATATATATATATATATATACATATATATATATATATATATATATATATATATATATATATATATATATATTTTAATAACCATCAGGGATGACATTCCCCCTTTTTTAAATATTATTGTGTGTAAATACACACCTTTCTATATATTTTATGCATTTTTCTTATGGATATCGATATATGTTCTTATGTTAGTGGAGTAATATCTCTTTAAATTGTGATGTCATACTAATTGTCCTAGTATTTAACCAAGCATCAGTTGTAGTGATGTGGTCTGATGAAGCAACATTAAGTTGTGAAAGTGCTTACCGTTTGTCTTCTGCAATAAAGTACAGTGACTGATTTCCAGTGTGTAACTTTGGTGCCTTAATTTACTTTTGCTGTTGTTGTGTGTTTTGGGCACCTCAGTGTACCTGCAGCCATTTGGTTTTTGCATATTCAGTTCCTATTTTTTATTCGGCTAAGGACACACTGCACGTGGATGTAATATGGACATGGATACCAACCAAGAATCATCTAATGAGCATCGTCGATTTTTAAAGCTTCTTGAAGTACCAGTGAATCCATTATTAAACGCTGACGTACAGGCAAATACAGTGAATATTGGTTCAGAGATGGAAAAAATGCTTGAGTTTCAGGCACAGTATAGGGGGCTAGAAAACCTTCTATATAAGTACAAACGACTACAATGGCAAAGACTACACCTACAAGCTTAATTGGAAGCTAAAGTAATACCTCGAGGTCTACGTATCTTAAATATGCCAACTTATGGGAATACATATCCTGAACTCTTACATAAGTGGCAAGAATTGAATTTATCTTTTAGCTCCAAGTATATGGAGCTCCTTATAGAGTTTTTTACACCTCTTGAAACTGAGCTGAAAACTGAAATTGTGACACTAGAAAAACAGATATCTGTAACCTTTCCTGCGACTATCACCCTTAATAAAATGGGCCAGTTGCATGAAAGCATTAGTGCCTATGAGAAAAAGCTTCAAAATGTTAAATTAAATAAATTAAACAGAGATAAAACTGATTTTAGCAACAATAATGTCTTCTCATGGCCGAGAGACCCTATAAATAGAACCCCTTTGTATAATCCTGCTACTGTGAACAGAGGAACTAGTAGGACACTAAATACTGAGACACAGGTTTCCACTTCCTGTTTTAAAGCTACTGAGATGAGGGAAAGCATGGCAATACAACAAACTGACCAAGAACATGTAAATTCTAGTGTTCCTACTCTCCAAGTTGCATCCTTTGCTTCTATAGTGAATGGGAATACATCTACATCGAATATGGATAAAAATTCTAAGTCAGAAGAACGAAGGAATGCAAACACTATAGGTAAGACTCCAATAGACACTTCACAAGCAAATGCTACAGATACTAGTGTTTTTTTAGAGAATTTGAAAGTGGGAGAATTCACTTTGAAAGCAGCTCTTTCTTTCAGAGCTCGAGCCAAAAGCAATCCCAACATGGGAAACTCAGCAAGGGAATATCAAATGGACAGAACTGCACACTTTTCAAAGAAAAGGAGGATGTAAAAACTGATCTTATTGTTAACATTTCTTCCTTTACTCTAACTAATGAACAAAACAGTTTGCTTAATAAGGGTTTGTCTTTTATACCTGCCAAGAAGGCAGATTTAACTGAAATGCTAACAGACTTGAAATTGCTTGGTAGGAATTTATCATTAAAATGCATGTTTCGTAATAATGAAAATGTCAATGTAAATATATACAAAAAACCTAGCACTTTTGTACCCCCCACCCCACCAGGCATACAAAGATTTTTAGATATCTGTGAAAATGCTTTTAATGAAGCTTATATTCCTGGTACGCAAGGCTGCACCTTTCATAATTTAAATACAGAAGAATATAGGGCTCTACATGAATTGCAGGATTTACATTCTCTTATTATTAAACCAGCAGATAAAGGTGGTAAAATTGTATTAATGGACAAAGATTTATATGTTAACCAGATGAAGGTTTTGCTATTAGATACTTGTACCTATCAAATGCTGACAAAAACAGCTGTAATTGCTATCACTGATAAAGTGTCTATTTTAGTGTTTGATTTACTGATTACAGGATTAATTGATGAATCCTTATTCAATTATTTTTCAGTACAAAAACCTCTAGTTCCTAGGATTTATGGACTCCCTAAAATTCATAAACATCCCACGGTTCCTCCTTTACGCCCCATCGTATCAGGAGCAGGATGGTGCACTGAGCCCCTATCTATTTTTGTAGAAGGCATTTTACATGAGTTCTTGGATAGTTGTTATACAGTTCTTAGAGACACAAAAATGTTTTTACAGCGGTTGCAAAATAGAATGGAAATCATTGATAATGATGAATAATTTGTATTCCTTACCATGGACATTGAATCTCTTTTTACTAGTATTCCAAATGTTTGGGGTATTGATAGAATAAGAGAATTCCTCGATATGAATAAGAAGCTGACTACTAATAAGATTATGCTAGTCTGTGCACTATTGGAGATTATACTTGAAAATAACATTGTAACTTTTCAGGATCAATTTTTTCTACAGAAGATTGGCGTGGCTATGGGCACTTTGTGTGCAAATAGCTACGCCAATCTATCACTAGTACGATGGGAAGAACAATATGTTTTGTCAGATGTTAACCCATTTTTTAGCTACATTCTCTGGTACGTCCGTTTCGTGGATGATGTTTTTGTCTTGTGGAAAGGGCATGGTGAAAATATCAGTAATTTCATTGATTACCTGCATAGTACTACAGACTTTTTGAAGTTTACTTTTACTTTTTCTGATACATGTGTTGATTTCTTGGATGCGAGTGTCACCCTTACTGATTTAAAGCAGATAAGAACCAGTATTTATCACAAACCCACAAGAACTAATGCCTGTCTTCACAGGTCAAGCATGCACCCGAGACACATACCTAGAAATGTCCTCAAAGGACAAGTCTATAGAAGCCTACGCCTACATAATAATGATGAAGAGGTAGTAGTTGCTTTAAATAAGTTACAAGACGAATTTCAAACAAGAGGCTATTCTAGCTCAGAAATCACTAGAGCGATAGCAGATGCATGGAAATTGAGATCTACAAGATGTAAACCATACATGAGCTCTTATAGTGCTGATACAAGTATACCTTATGATACAAGTATTGATAGAAATAAGTTTAGAATAGTGTTTAGATTTGCAAGTGACATCAATAAGTATACGGAAATTATTAAAAAGAATTGGCACTTATTACATGAAATACCAGGTCTGGTTTCCACAGTTGGTGACACCCCAGACTTCAGTTTTGGAAATAATGTGTCTTTAAAGCAGCAGCTCTGTAATAGAGAATATCAGTCTTTTAGAAAAAAATCTCTCAAACAGACAGGGCACCTTCCCGTGCAGGAATTGTGCTGCTTGTCAGCATGTCTACACTAAAATGAGTACATTCATCCTGTGAAATGTTTTAAACTTTATACGAAGAATTACTATGATTGTAAAAGTGTCGATGTTGTTTATTTTTGTTTTTGCCAAGCATGCCATGCCTATTATGTAGGCAAAACAAATAGGAGTTTTAAAGAAAGAATGTTAGAACATATAAGGGACATACGGAACCAGAAGCAATCAAATGCTCTAGCTAATCATGTCCTGAATACAGACAGTAGTCATTGTTTTAAATTTTTAATCTTACAACAAATAGTAAGGACAAACAGAGGTGGTGATGTAGAAAACCACACTGAAGAATTAGAACAACAATGGATCACTAAATTACAAGCAGACAGATATCCTGGTTTGAATGGTTGCACCTCATTAGTTCCTTACCTTAAGGCAAGACGGCTTAAACACTAAATATGAGTTTTTTTTTATATATTTTTTATTGTACTATTATGGTTATATGTGCACAAAATGTGTGTGTATATGTATGTATGTATGTATATATATATATATATATATATATATATATATATATATATATATATATATATTAATAACCATCAGGGATGACATTCCCCCTTTTTTAAATATTATTGTGTGTAAATACACACCTTTCTATATATTTTATGCATTTTTCTTATGGATATCGATATATGTTCTTATGTTAGTGGAGTAATATCTCTTTAAATTGTGATGTCATACTAATTGTCCTAGTATTTAACCAAGCATCAGTTGTAGTGATGTGGTCTGATGAAGCAACATTAAGTTGTGAAAGCGCTTACCGTTTGTCTTCTGCAATAAAGTACAGTGACTGATTTCCAGTGTGTAACTTTGGTGCCTTAATTTACTTTTGCTGTTGTTGTGTATTTTGGGCACCTCAGTGTACCTGCAGCCGTTTGGTTTTTGCATCTTCAGGGTTTCCTATTACGTCCACAGTGGGAAGGGGTGGGGGGGGGTTGCAAGAATTTACGATCTTTCAAGGTAAAGAGGACATCTTGGTGGCTTTTTTGAAGAAAGAGAGTAGGGCAGGGCGGTTATTGGGTCCTTTTGATAGTCCGCCTTTTAGTACTTACAGGGTGTCACCTTTGGGGTTGGTGCCGAAAAAGCGAGAAGGGGAATGCAGAGTGATACAGCACTTGTCTTATCCGGAAGGGAATTCAGTAAATTATTTTATTGCAGAAGAGGAGGTTAGGGTGCATTACGCTTCCTTAGATGATGCAGTAAAAGTGATTAGGGTATTTAGGGAGCCATGGTTGGTTAAGGTCAACATTGAGTCGGCTTTTCGATTGTTGCCTATTAGGACTGAGGATTGGCCACTATTGGGGATGTGGGTAGGAGATAAGTACTACTTTGATAAAGCTATGCCCATGGGTTGTTCAGTGGCATGTGCGACTTTTGAGAAGTTCAGTACAGTATTGCATTGGATTTGGCAGCAAAAAGCAGGGATGCAAAAGGCAGTGCATTATTTAGATGATTTTCTGTTGGTGGGTGAAGGAAAGGTAGGAGCACAGGAGGGTTTGCGGGAGTTTACGGTCATGTGTGAGGAGTTAGGGGTACCGTTGGCCCAGCATAAGATGGAGGATATGGCAAGGGCATTGGAATCTCTTGGATTAACAGTTGATGTGGAGCGGCGATTGTTTTGTTTACCAGAGAATAAAATAGAGAGGTTTAGGTTAGTGATACGTTCGGTGTTGGGTAAGGATAACATTCGGATTCGTTCAGTTATGGAGTTTCTGTGGCTTTTGAATTTTGCCTGCCGAGTGGTACACCCAGGGTGAGCATTTTTGTAGGTCACTGGCATACTTGCTGAAAGGGGGTAAGAGCAAAGACCATTGGGTTAGGGTAACCCAATTGGTGCAGGAGGACTTGGGGTTGTGGAACGGGTTTTTGCAACAATTTAATGGGATATCTTTTTGGCAGTCAGACTGGGTGGGGCAGGAGGAACTTCAGTTTTTTACAGATGCAGCTGGGGGTGCTGGCATGGGGGCCTATTTTAGGGGTCGGTGGTTTGCAGCTGAATGGCCTCGGGATTGGAAGGAGGTATGGAAGCGGGACATGGCCTTTCTAGAATTGATGCCTATATGGGCAGCTTCGGTAGTGTGGAGGGAGCAGTTGAGGGGCAAACGAGTAGTTTTTCACTCAGACAATATGGCTGTAGTGAGGGTATTGCAAAAGAATACAGCTAAGTCAGGCTTGTTATTGTTGGTATTACGTAAATTGATTTTGCAGAGCCTTCTAATACATGTTTCTTTTACAGGAGTGCATGTGCCTGGTGTAAGGAATGAGATTGCTGATAGTTTGTCCCGATTTCAGTTTCGCAGGTTTCGAGGGTTGGTTTCATGGGCGGAGGAGGTGCCAGAAATCCTGCCAGAGGAGGTGTGGAATCTTGGGTCGATGTAGCCAGGTGGTTGGTATGGCATTCCTGGGCCCCTTCTACAAGGAAGGCGTATGGTAGGGCTCTTTCTGATTTTAATCAGTTTATTTTGCAGCTGCCAGAGGAGGAAGGGATACGGTCAGAAGAATTACTACTACACTATGTAGCTCGTGCTTGGGGGTTAGGCAGGGCTTTGCAGATGGTTAAGGTGGATTTGGTGGCGATTAGTATTTTTTGCTAAGGTAGCGAGGTTGAAGGATTTCACTAAGTCTTGGACATTAGGGTGTATGTTAAGGGGATGGGGTAGAATGGTGGTGGAACGTAAGGATGGTCAATTACGAGGGTTATATTGAAAGTTTTGTGGAAAGGGTTAGGTTTGTTGCAAACGGGCTCTATAGATTATTTTATGTGGGGTACATTATGTACATGGTTATATTTTGGCACTTTTCGTATTTCGGAGTTGTTAGGCTCATTATATTGGAAGGATGTCATTATAGGTGAGGGTGAGGTTACTATTGCATTAAGGAGGAGTAAGACAGATAAGTTCGGTAGGGAATGTGTGGTGGTGCTTAAATCAGACAGGAATAATTGCATTTGTCCAGTAATGTGGGCAAAAGAATTTGTGAGGAGGCGAAAGGGGAGTGTGGATCAGTTAATTTTTTGTTCAGTGGATGGGAAGGTAGTGTCGAGTAGAGAATTCGTACTTATGGTGAGGAAGGTTTTACGTTGTATGGGATTTCTGGTGGAGAGATTTGCAACTCATTCATTCAGGATAGGTAGGGCTTCAGATTTAGCTAGAGAGGGTAGTTCTATTGAATTGATTAAAAGGGTGGGGAGTGGTCTTCAAATGCATTTTTGTCTTATATTAGATAAGTTGTGGTCTGATGATTAATTTTTCTTCTTTTCTTTTAAGGAAGCACATTATCATCTTGGGGCATTTGTTCATCCACTAGGCAGAGAAGCATGCCTTAGTTATGGATGATGGGGTAAATTTGGGTTTAGCACATTTATGGTGGTCGATGTCTTGGCATAGTGTTAGGGGGCTTAGGTGGGATGGGTTGTTACATGAATTTGAAAAGGCTAAACTGAAGGTGGGTTGTCCATGTATATTGGTCATTCATTTAGGGGGTAATGACTTGGACATTGTTCCTAAAAAACAATTGGTGGACATTATGTTGCAAGATTTGATGAGATTACAGGCATTGTACCCAGGTATGGAAATTGTGTGGTCAGAGTTGGTTCTGCGTTGGTGTTGGAAGGCTGCATATAGTCATAAGGCGATTGAAAGGGTTAGAAGGTGTGTGAATCAAAGGTTGGCTAGGCGATTAAGGATTTTGGGGATGCATACTATTGACCATAGAGATTTTGGGGATGGAGAAGAGTCTTGGTATCGGACAGATGGAGTACACCTTAATGATGTGGGTCTGGATCTTTTTAATTTGCATCTGAAACTCTTTTTATAGGATATGATTGCGGCTAAGGTTTGGGAGGGGGAACAGCCTGGGATCAGGCTGGTGGCGGAGAAGAGGGACAGGATTGTCCTCTTCTGTTCCCCCTCTAAAGTAGGTGTATTGGTTTATGGTTTTGGTATGGTGTGAGGTGAGTAGGTACACTGCCTCTTTATGTGGGTGAGTAGGTACGCTGCCTCGGTGGAGAAGGTATCAAGGTGAGTTGGTACGCTGCCTTGAGGTAAAGTTCGTCCAGGGTGAGTGGTGACGCTCCCCGGAGATCATCGTTGTTGAAGAAGTTAATTAATGTTGTTTTTTGTGTACATAGTTCATTGTATAATACATTTTAATAAAGGTCATCAAATGTATTTTTGTGTGTAGTGTAGTTATTTAAGGGGGGAGGGGACAAATGCAGTTTGGGACAAACTAAGTTGTCCCGGTCCCACGAGTAAGGGAGTAAAGGGGTGTGGAGGGTATAGTGGTAGAAAGGTAGGGAAGGATTGCAGTTGGTTAGGATAGTGGGTTTGTGGTGGTGAAAGGGTTAAAGAGAGAGGGAGATGTAAAAGGAAGTGAGGTAGGAGTAGGTGGGACTTCTGACAGTACTAAGGGTTTGGGATTAGTGGAAGTAGGCACATTTGGCGTGAGTTTTTGGCCCTCCCACCCTCCTCTTTTATATAGGGATGGTGGAGGTGGGCAATTTGAGACGGAGAAGAGGGACAGGATTGTCCTCTTCTGTTCCCCTTTTAAAGAAGGTGTATTGGTTTATGGTTTTCATATGGTGTGAGGTGAGTAGGTATGCTGCCTCTTTATGTGGGTGAGTAGGTACGCTGCCCCGGAAGAGAAGGTATCAAGGTGAGTTGGTACGCTGCCTTGAGGTAAAGTTCGTCCAGGGTGAGTGGTGATGCTGCCCGGAGATCATCGTTGTTGAAGAAGTTAATTAATGTTGTTTTTTGTGTACATAGTTCATTGTATAATACATTTTAATAAAGGTCGTCAAATGTCTTTTTGTGTGTTGTGTAGTTATTTAAGGGGGGACGGGACAAATGGTTTTACAGTCTCAATGCTGCATGTTTATCAGTAAATGACAGTTAAAATGCTGCACGTTTACAAAGCGTATTCTTAGCAGCTAGCAGATCTATAGGTAATGGAAATCAAATGGGAAAAAAGCTCAAGGCACCATGTTGAAACGGGGAAAATTCTTTTTAATACAGGCTTCATAGTATTCATACCACTCAGCTCAGGACTTCTATCAGCTCTCAATGTATTAATCCGTTTATATTCTATATGTTCAGTTTTAGAAATCACATCTCCATCCCTCAAATTCATAGGAATATTTTGAAGTACCCTAAACTTAAAAGAATGTTTCATCAGACCCATTTATATGTTTGTATAATGCATTATTACTAAGCTTCCTTCTTATCTGAGACATCACATATCTGTTACCTCAGCATTCTATTTATTTTATGTACATGGAAAGATGAACAAAGAATAAACGTTGAGATAGACACTAAATGTATAGTTACAATCTGAGCATTTGTTGTATTTATACTCATACTTTGTAATTCGATCTATAAATATATTGCTTTTAGTTATTTATTTACAAAATATACAATCGTTATAGGGAAAATGTACCCTTCCTCTGACTTTAACTTGCACTTCTAATTGTATTCTGTTCCTTATAACATAATTTCTGTTTCAGATTCATAGATCTTTTGTAACTGCAGCACAGTTTCTTCACATAATATAAGGGAAATAAAGAATTATTTGTTTACAATATGAAGCATCTTAGATTAATTAATAATGAATAGTGTATTGTTATTTTTGAATGATTTTATTGTATGCTTGATGCTGAAGTTTTTAATTGATTTTAAATGACTTTAATTAATTGGTGTCTGCTAGTAATTAAGTCTGCAACCAACAAGAATTTTTATTTGATTAAGTAGTTAGTATTTAAATGGCTTGTTTTTTTTTTTTTTTTTTCTTGTGTTAGACAACCTGAAAAAGCATTTAGTGAAAGCCTGAAGGCTTCTTGTGGTTTAATAATTAAGAATTTTGCCTACATTTTTCCATGGTTCCTTGAGAGTTTTTTTCATTTGATTTCTGTGTCTGTGTTATCTGGCTTGGTCTTTACCCACCTGAGCTTTCCGTTTTGTTATACTTAACAGATATGCCCTGCAGCAAGGTAGTTTAACCGTGCAGTATGTGCTTATCCACTGTAAGGCCTGTATGAGCAAGTTTCAAATGGCAGACATAATGTTTCTTATGAGTATGTATTTTAAATCAGTTATCTAGCAAAACTAGTCAGCTGGAGTGTATTCTTAGCATTTTTCAGCAGGCATACTAAAACACAAAATTATCAGTACCACAGATGGTCACATTTATGATAACATCACACAACAACAACACAATACTAATTTTTGTAAATGTTTAATAGCAGAGTCCTGCTGCTTTGAAAATAGGTATGAGAACTAAAATGAAATAAGTAAAAATAAATAAGCAAGCAGAAAATGCGTTTAACAATAAGCTGCTAAAACACCAATATATGAGTCCAAACAGTTCAGATATCAGTCATTCCTGATGGCCATTATTAAATGCTTGTAAAGGTAAGAGACATCCTTTCCTACAAGACAGAAATCCCTAATAGAAGAATACAACTAATGAAATTGTGTGTTAGCAACATTGTCAAGAAGATTTTGTTTATTAAAGTGTGAAAATCAAATAAGATCAACATTTGAATCCAAGTAGAACAGAAGAGAGAAGCAATTTCATCCGCTCAGTCTAGAAAACATATATAGACTTCTAAGATAACAATAACAACCGAAAATCCAAAACAGAAAGATAGATGGCAATTTTTGGTATTCAGTAACATACAAATGCAGTCTTATAATTTGTGAAGATGATTCATTAAACCTCTGTACACAGCACTTTCTCCTACACTGTATTCAAACAAATGTCTTCATAGTTGGACCATGTACATTAATGCTGACCAGAGCTTGTGTTCACTTCTGACCTTGACCCACTCTAGCATGCACCTTCATACGAAGCCCAAAGGGCATATTTATTTAAAAGTCATTCCAAAATATGTCAATTATTAATCATCCAATAGCTTTCATTAAATAGTAAATCAATCTGTATAATCCAGGATTGTTCTTTGGTGTGAATTTCATAGATTTATTTCCCCTGCAGCAATGCTTTTTTTTTCTTTTAAGGCTCTGTATTGCTTCTTCTTAGGTGAGAATTAAACATTTTTTTTTTCTTTTTTCTCAAAGCTGGTTTGTATACAGACTGTACAGCTTCTTAAACAGAACAATTGTTCATCAAGCGGAACTGTTTAATAAATCCATTGAAGGAGTCTAGCTTGATCTGTTATCAATGTTCAAAAGCTTGGAAATGAGTGGTCTTTTAACATGGCAGTAATGCTTGACCACAAAGATCAAAAATTCCAAACTTTTAAGCAGTTCCAAATCAGCTCAAAAACATATGAAGCAACTGGATACACACAAGCCCAGTCAGTCAACCTGTAAGCCTACAAGAAACTTTGGAATTGTCAAATTCTGATAAGAAATGGCAGTTAATAAATAGGCCCTAACCTGGTCTGTGACATTAATAGAACTTGTTGTCGGGATAGATTTTTGTCCTATGACTCCCCCCATTTGTAGAATAGACTTTCTCTCCATGTCAAGCAGAGTACCTGGATGACTGGATGGGGAAACAGAAAATACACCCCTGGGATCCCTCACCTGTGCCCCTGCTGGACGGGGGAAACAGATGCTGACTTTGAGGGAACATGGGTGAAATTCTTGGCTAGGCTTATAAGGGCCTTCAGGCCAGTAGCCTAGTATCATCCTATGAACCTAATACATACATACATACATACATAAATAATATGAAATTTATGATCGAATGATCATAATGTCGATGTTCCAAATTTTGATGTACTAATGTCGAAACATTGTGCACATGCTCCGAGGATTATCTTGGAGTGAGGAAAACCAACAGCAAGTGTTTTTGCAGGGGATCCCCCCCCCCCATGCTGGGGGCTGCTCCCAGTATTCCCAGGTAAGTACATATACTATCTACAAGATCACATACTCCCAGGGGAATGGAAATATTCTTCTTCCCAGGAAATGTCAATGTCTTCCATCTATCAACCAGCTGTTTCTGTAGACTAAACTGAGTCAACCAAACAACTGTGGATACTTTCAAAACCTCCAGAGCACTCTGGCAGTTCTAGTTGGGAATTTCAAAGATCTTCTTGCATGGAGTACCAGTCCTTTGCCTAACCCCATTTTTCATCAAGAACACACATTTTAGCCACTTTGACATCTTAGTTCCTATAATAAATGACACAGTACTTATCCACACTCTGCAGATGGCATGGATGATGCTGTAACAGCACCATTCCAGCTAAAGCAGAATAGCAGCGCTGTGCTTGGAACTGTTTCCCAAAACAACGGGTGGAGAGACATTCGCTACTGATGGAGTCTCCCTAAATTTCCTAAAGTTAGGAGATATGCACTTACATTTGTCAGTCATCCAGATAATTCACAGAAAGTTAACTGAAAGTGTGGTGCTGCTAATGTGGAAGGAAGAAGAGAAACCCCTAAGTATGCTACAACTTTTAAAGCTGAAATATATTTTGTACTCCTATATATTTTTTCTGTAATTCATAGTACATCAGGGCATTTAAACCTTCATGAACTATAAAGAATTATGCTTGGGTCTCTCTGATCACAACTCAGTTGTTGTGTATTCTCAACATGAATATCAAAATTCATATCTCAACATCTAAGTAAGACAATTTATGTTTACTGCTTTTCCTAAGACCCAAGATTTACACTAGGATAGATATGAATCCTGATGCAAAACTCTGGGACTCACACTGCTGTTCCTGAAACCTGGGACTCACACTGCTGTTCCTGAGACCTGGGACTGTTTTCTAATTCTTTTGCATGCAGTAAAATTGAGTACAGTACTGTTTTTTAATAAATACATAAGAAAAAAAAAATCCACATTGAGAGATAAAGTGCTGACTATGGGCTAGGTGACCAAGTTTGATTAGTTGCTCTGATATCTGAGGTGCTGACAAGGAGAGGATAGGCATGCCAACCCTGGGGGGGGGGGGTGGGGTCATGCTCTTGGGTGCACCTAGCAATCGATCTCTGGAAGATACTGGTGATTCATAGGAAGGTATTGTATTCAGGGAGGCAATACACTGGCTGTGTCACCACAGAGGTGGAACAGTATAACAGCATGTCTCTTACATGTCCATCACTGGACAGTACAGGAGTGTAGAAGAGAAGGGAATTAAGGACATAGTAAAACAATTCTCTTCAGCAGCAACATGATATTGGGAAAGTTATTTGATCTCCCCACCAGACTTAAATAGGTGTTTGAGAAAGTCCATGGCAAGTCCACTGAGTTTTCTAGACCTGGTAAACAAGGAGACACTGCATAGCTCATGATATTAGTTGTGTGCATGTATGGGGGGGGGGGACAGTATAAAAAAATAAAATAATAAAAGAAATACAGTCAAGCATTGCTTTTGCTATAACATAGAGAACAGAAAGAGAAAACAAGGGTCTTGATGAAAAAAATAAAGTAATAAAAGAAATACAGTCAAACATTGCTTTTGTTATAACATAGAAAACAGAAAGAGAAAAAAGGGTCTTGTATATCATTGAGTATTTTGCATCTCTTACTAGTGGGATGAGTAGTTGCTTCCATGGCAGTAAGGTTTTTCATAAGCTCCCTTTCTGCCTCAGAACCATGCATACCTCTATACTTCTTTGCTCAAGAATTCTGGAAAAGCCAAAAAATAATGAGGGGACAAATCACAAAATCAGGGACACTTTTTAAATATTACTTTAATTTACTTAAAAGTTTATAAAATATTAGGTTGTGCATGAACAGATGTTTTTTAAATAATAAGAAATGAAACTCTAATTTCTGATATTACTGTCTGACTGTAATCCTCAGTGGTTTATCAGAAAATTTAAATTTTTCCAAAGGGCAGAGCAGAAGAAATGTGGCAAAATCAGGGACATTATGCAACAATCAAGGACAGCTGAGGGGCACTGAACCATGTTTCCATATGTCCAGTTCGACTTTCCTATCAGATGTTGGGGTCTTAAAGGCCCACATAGTAGTGATGTTGGTTATGTTCTGTGGTACAGCTGAGAAATGGAGATGACAGAGAGCCTGAAGGCCAGTCCTGCTACTTATAGAAGGTATTTTTACTACCCCATATCTCCTCTGTATGTATGCAAAGACTCAAGACAAGAAATGAGGTGGTAAGAGGAATGTCACCTTGACTCTGTTGGTGATGTCCTCAAAGGTCCAGCCTCCCTTTGCATGAGTGTCCAATGCAGTTCTCATTTTCCCTTGGACATACACACCAGATGTGCACCACATTCCTCTCAAGAGAAGTGAACAGGCAAAGTCACTTTATTCTGTTCTCAGCTTCACCAGCTCCTCCCGTGCCCAGACGTTTGGTAGAACCCAGGTTGTTTAGGTCATAATCAGGGTTTTATCCCTTTATGACACAGAAATGATGCACATGACCAAGCATTTCATTGGATATAGCACATAGAATAGAAGCAGAAAAACCAACAGCACAGTGGAGTAGAGGGATAAAGCCCTATTTATTTAGCAGCATAGGCATCTGTGAGGCTGTAGCAAGTAAGAATGGGCAATCCCACTCTTGAGGGTTGGGGTACATGCACAGGCACATGAAGTGGCTGGTGCTTCCTGGTGGAGAGTGGGGAATCTGCACAGTGCTTCTTGAATGGTGAGGGGCAGCTTGCAGACATCAGCTCCTTGAGGACTTGAGGAGTGATTTGACATCGTCTGCCATTGCTCATCGCTGATACAGGGTGTTACATGAATGTGATAAGAGGGGGAAAATTGGTAGGTAAGCAGAAACCTTAGTTACAGCAATATGATAGGAATCTGAATGCATCAATAACCTCTTCAGCACCTCCCCTGACTGGATTTAGACCATGGGAGTCTAAGAGAGTTAGGTAGACCTGAAAATGGAGAAGAAGCACTAGTGCATCTGCTGATGGTCAACTGCATGGGGGAAAGAAATGGCTAAAAACATAATAATAGAAACAAACAAAATGTCTCTCATAAAATAAGGCATTTCCTTGGCTATAGCATACAGACCTGTGAAGCTTAATGCCTTATGACCAATTATTGAAAAACATTTAGACTTATTAATGAAAGTCAGTTTCAAACTGAGTTCCAGAAGCAAAACTATTGTAATGGACACTTTGCTTGTAATTTTTTGTGGTCCTATAAAAAAGCAATATTTAGATATGATACAACAGTTATGGGCCAAAATGGTCAACTTTTGTTGTTTTGTTTTGCCAAGCTTTTCTAGTGATTATGAGATGAGTTAGCAACACTAGTGGAGGGTATTAAAGAAATGGTTAGTGCTTCAATGAATTACAAAGTGCTGTATGACTTCTTTCATTGACATTTAGTTTCCCTGAATATAGCTACATCTGCATCTCAAATACGTGTTTTTGCACTCAAGTTCGGAAACATGTATTTCTGTTACATACCTATTCCCTTTAGCTATATTCTTTGAAACTAAAATAAAAAAGCAGTGGTTTGCAGAACCCAGAACTTCACAGAAGCACTAAGCATATTTGGGTACACTCCGGCATTGCTGCCATGCTGATGCTGACATACCCTGTATTGTTCGAAGGTAATTAGCAATGACAAAGGAGGCAATAAACTGTTAACTTATTAATAAATCTGCCAAAGTAAGTGACAATGGCAGCAAATAGAGAAGCATCTCATGAGTGCAGTTACAGACTTCATGACCAGCAGCAAGAACGATGCTGGATGCACATAAGAGTGTGAAACAACATGCACTACCTCATGATGCTACAAGAATTGCTGTAAGTCATATTACATGGCTCACAGCAAGGTTCATACAAAGTTTATTCATTCAAATGGGGAGGAAATAGGAAAATAAGAACATCACAGAGAGGAAAGTGCAAGCAGAGGATCAAACAGAAGGACACAACAATGAAATATTTGGGAGTAGGAGGGAGATAGGGTATATTTGGGGGGGGGGGCAAAAAGAGTAGATGGAGAAGGATGTAAGGGAATGTCACAGGATGTAAAGATGCTATAAGGATGGAAGCTGAGACACATGAACAAACATAAAATACATAAAAAAAACAGTGGGGGAGATGCTAACACTAAGGGGATGATGGTTGACAATGGATAGACACACATTTTGAGAGAGATAGGTCTAGTGGTGACTGAGAGGACTGAACAACATAGTGGTGGAGAGGGAGGTGATAAACAAGGAAGATGAATGCCATAACTGAGATAGGATTGTGTCATGGCTCCATTTCATTTTACCCTAAATGGAACTAAGGCAGAAGTCAGTTATCACAATGACTGCCATTCTCATCGGGGCTTACTTCAGGTGGCATGCCTGGCAGTGGTGTAACACTGCTAGCTGCATAAGACTTGTCTACAGGTGAATAACATAGGTGTTAAGCCTTAGGTCCACCAACTCTGCCATTACCTCCTCCAACTAATGTTGGTTTACATAATGTGATCTATCAGCAGTGTTAGCATATGGTGTGACAATACCCTATGGTGATCTACCACTAGAAGCCACCAAATTCCTCTTAGTCCCCCCCTACCACTTAATCTATTTCACATGATGGAGAAGCAGGCTTGGAGGCATATGGTGAGCCAGAAGAAAACAGCAGGGCAAGACAACAGAGAAGGGACTGCTTCTGTAGCACTGGTACAGCTGTTGCTGACACTGTATGAAACACTAAAACAAATGGTGAGAAATAAAACAGCAAACATGAAATAAAAGAATAAAAGTGGGACAGTGACAAAGAAAGAGAGAGAGAAAACAAAATCATTAATCTCATGTCTGCATCTGACTAGCAGCCTTAATGGTAGCTAAAAGTGGACAAAAAATCTACTAGCTGTGCAATGATGCCAAAGGCTATAATGCTAAATAAGTATAGAATGTTTTATGTTTCTATCTGAAGATGTCCATACAAGGATGTAGTACCGTAATGCCAAATGTCCTGGGGTGGCTGTGCTATTGACCATCAGAGGTCATGGAAGGTGTGTGTGCATGTGCCAGTGTGGGCATGTCATCCGGAATGGGACAGTAAAAGGTTACAGGGACATAGACACTGTTACAGCCTATGCAGGCCAACAGGCTTAATGTGCCAGTATGTTATACCAAAGGCAGACAAGACAGTGGTGGTAGCACAGACAACTGTCAGCATGTGGTGGACAACTACTGTAAAGTAGCCTGATACTTACTGTGGGACAGAGCTCTCATAATGTATGAATGCTACTGGTATGTCAGTCCAAAGTGTCAGTGCCTGTATAATGGGTGCATCAAGCAGTATGTAGTGGTGTCTCATACAGGTGTTTCAGTTGCCTCTACATAGTTATAGCACATAGTAAATTAACTGCTACTATGATGTACTAAAATTGACTATAACAATGGTTATAGTCACCCTTAAATCTGGGGAAATGCTCCATTTACCACTGAAAGAAGAGCCTGTCCTTCTATATCTGCTCAGGAGATGAAAACATTAACAATGAAGCTGCTCCATGGTATAGAGGAATAAACTCCTGACTAGGTTGCAGATGACTGGAGTTTGAATAACAGCTCTGATGCCTGTTGGAGCTGGAATGAGAGAATGGGAATGAGCAAATGCTGTCTTCTCATCCTTCCTGGAGGGACAGAGGTGGCTCTGCCATATGGGTGACATCTAACTTAAGCACTAGGTGTCTAAACTGCTGAGCCCTGGGATACTGCAATTTAAACTGAGAAAATCCACAGTCAGCGACTGTATAGCTGAGCTCCAGAAAAGATACTGTGTGTGTGTGTGGGGGGGGGGTGCACCACCAAGGGAATGGGTAAGCTGTTCTACAGGATCAGCAAGCCTGGGCTGCTCCATACCCCCCTCAACTCTCGCAGCAAGCAGCTGAGCTCATGAGGGATTCCCAGATAGATATTAATGAGCTACAGGGCTCTCACCAAACCAGTAATCCATAGGTCCTGCAACAGTGGAACAAATGGGTAAATGTTATGCCAGCACAGGAACCATCAGTTAGTTAGGCTAGGTCCTGCCTTGATTAAAAAAAAACAGTAATAATAAAAAAGAAGCATTGTGATTTAATGTCATACAAGGGGTCTTTCAACTATGTATAAAGTACAATGCAAAGACCTGTTTTGCATACTTACTGTACATCTCAGAAGCATTTTTTCTGACCTCTTCTTCCCCTTGACATAGACGGTCACTATTCTTTACTCAAGTCACTGTAGCAGTCCTGAACTGCTTACAGAGCTGTTAATGCCAACAGCAGCAGACACCACCCCAACAAGGCTGTGCCAGACACCCAAGTTATAGTAAAGACCCTCATAAGAGTCTCCTACAAGGTGCTTGAGTATTGTCTGTACATAAGGGCCAGAAATATTTTGGCCTCCTTAAAGTAGCACTTGGGAGCCCTGACACCCACAGTACCTTCAGAAACTCCAGCCACTTATTAGGTCACAGTCCAGAGGAATATGGTAGCTGCCTCATATGTTCACATGCTGTTGATGATGACTCATGACAATCAACAGAGGACACGCAGTTTACATAGCATGTTGTGCTGCTACAATATAGGTTGAATACACGTCAGGTAGGATAGTGTTAAGGTGTGATCTGTGACAATTAAGCTGTGTAACAGCTGTTCAGTACCTACATATGTTTCCATTTCTGCACTTTATTTCCTCTAGATGTGTTACTAACACAATTGTTTTAAACATGTCCCTGTTGAGTTACTCACCTGCACACATATGAGGGCTCAGCTCAGCTGCTACTCATGGGAATGCATGATGTTGAACATGCCTCGTTGTGTAGCCTTGATCATGTGCACATTGCAGAAAAAGTATGGTTCAGAGACACTTGCTCTAAATAGGCTCATTAGTGTACTGACCATGGCTGGAGCCTTAAATCTCTGCAAAAAAACAGCCTTGACAATTACTTTATTCATAGTGCTACAGAATTTTCTTCAGAAAAAGCAGTGGAGCCTCAGTATTAGCAAATGTACAGATTTCTTCACTTTCTGGCAATATATATGAGGTAAGTGATATAGGTGTATGTTGACATACATGAAACTGTTTTGAGTAAGAAGTTGAGATTCTGGGTTAAGCTGAAAAAAGGTGAAAGCTGTCTGAGAGATATAAGAATGGGCAGGAGTTTATGGTATGACATGACACTTGCTTGAACTGCAATGTACAAGTTTATGTGCCATATGTGAAGTATTGATGTGTGTAGTAGTAGTAGTATATGGGATATACAGGCCCTGTTTTAGGCTAAGAACTTTATGTGCCATACTAATTGTTGATATACTTTACTTGGTAAATGATCTGTATGATTGCACATATGCTGCCATATATTGCGTTGGACATTGGAAGAGAGGGTTAAGGATATTATTCAGTGAGAGATGTAGTACCTGCTTGTTTGCTGAGGGGACAGTTACACAGTAAATATAGATTTTTTTCTAATGGGGCACCTTGTAATCTGCATCTATTAGGAGTGTGGCTGCAGTGCACTGTATAGTCCACAGGCCTACATGGTCTGACGTCTATGGCTGGGGTGACCACTCACCTTTTTGAATAGCTTCCTCTTATGGACTGTGGCTATGTGGCATGGTTGGGGAGCCTGTGAAAGCAATGACTAAGTCTGCTGGCCTGGCAATGCCCCACAGAAGTTTGCTTCAAACACAAATGTCATTTTTGTTTCTGGAGCTACTGTCACAGAGGATAATCATAAGACCTATGTTGCACTAACAGGCTTCCTCTTGCTACATCAATGTCGTGATGAACCTTTTCTGGATTGGGATTTTGTGGGTGGGTTGGCTTCTTGACATTCCCACAGACAATGCCTTATGTGGATAATGTTAGGGGATCACACTGACATCCTGATGGATGTCCTGCCAGAGGTTTCAGCCTGCCATTGAGCTGTATGCACACTGAGGTTAAGGATCATATAACAGTTGAGAATGCATGGAGGATGGACATCTGTAGATGACTTTCATAATGTATGTTATCATCAGTTGCACTACCAGGCCATGTTTTGCTTCCACAATTCAGGGTGCAGATATAGCCCATTGAAAAACACTTGCACCCATCCACATTTTGCAAAGTGGCACTGTGTGTGTGCTGCTGTGAGTCATAGACACACAGAATAGATGACTTGTTCCAGATATCCAAGTGTTTCTGCATGGTGCCCTTTGCAAGGTTGTGCAGCCTCCTGCTCTGTGTCAGAAAAATACCTAGCACCATCACGTACTGTCTGTCACCAAAAGGATAGCAACTGTACAGGTGGTTTGTGCCTCATTATGAAACGACACTTAACAAAGGCCATAGAAGCACTGGGCATATCTGTGTGATCCTGAGGCATGGGTAGAACATGTATAACATGCCGCCAGCTTGCATGTATATATCATTTCAGTTACAAGTAGACATGCATGATATGGCACAGCAGATAGCATTGTTACCTCAAAGAAGGAGATTCTCCGGTTCAATTCTTGGCTAGGGTGTTTTCTGTGTCAAGTCTGCATGTCCTCCCTGTATTTGTATGTTTTTCTCAAGGTGTTCCAGTTTTCTCCACCATTCTAAAGACATTACATTGACTGTACATTCTAAATTGGCCATAAGTGTATGGGTGTGGTACAGAAGAACAACTGTGGCAGGACTAGTTACCTGGTGGTGTGGACACTGGATCGGAATGATGGTCTCTGTTGATTTGACTCCCTTGACCCCATGTGCAAAAATGGAAAAAAGTAGGTTATGGATGGATGAATGTCTGAAGCAGGTAGGGAAAGGGAAAGTTCTTGCAGGCAGAGAATGAAATTTGCTATAGACCTTCCATAACATGATTGTGGATGCTCCAGAACAATAGATCAGACGGGGCCTTTCAGGATCATGTTTGGTTTGACCTTGCAGAGTAAGACAACACTTTGGGTGACCATTATACAACCCATGAGGAGGTTAAAACATAGGTCACTATCTTGACAGCACATGAGTTCTACAAAGCAACCTGCTTGGCTGAGTAACACAGGAATTAAAGGCCACAGATGGGGATCTGCTAACAAAACCAACAATAACTGATAAACAGGAGTTCCTCACATCTCTTTCTGGGGGATGACAGCTCTCAGATCCACAGGGGAGTATCTGACCTAGAAACAGAACTACACAAAGCACCTTGCATATCAATTGGAGATGCTCCAAGTCAGTATTACCTGACATGTAGGGTACTCGGTACAACCTGATTACTCAGGGCTATGCAGCTACTGACAGTGGCTTATTTATTGTTACAGACATATCAGGGCACAGCTACAGCAACATTCTGCTAGATGACACTCTGTTATAGAGGCTTACTTACACAGGACTACAGGTATTGGTGAAAGGTGCATTCATACACTTGGATAAGTTTATGTATTTTCACAGGTGCTGTACTGTCTGGTTTGCCCATGATGGATATAGGCTTGCCTATGTTGTGGTCAGTCTGAGCTTGACCATGATGATATCAGCAATATCATAGGACAGTTAGGGGTAATATCAGCAGTGTTTGACATGGATAATGTGATTACCATATCCCCTCATAGGGAGGGAAGCAGGGGTCAAAGTACTGGTGACCAGCAATGCCATGCTAACTGCTCCTTCCTGATCTGAGTATATGTCCACTATTCAGTGTTTGTGCAGGGTCATTACACAAGGACAGGTAGAGTCCAATCCAGCCAAAACAGAATCGAGTGGGGTGGTATGCAGTCTACATGATGATCTGCAGGTCTGGTCAGTTTACATATCATAATGGAAAGCCAGCATAGGGATTCTGCATACTGGAGATGTCACTGTGTGGCCATCCATCATGGCTAGTACCATTCTTGTAGGTCTCCCTCCACTTCAGGTGGAGAAGCACACCATAGGAGAATGAGGACACAGTATAGGTCCAAAACACCGACTCTTTTCCACCTCCATCCAGTGTGGAAGACACAGCAGGACACAATGAACTGAAGCATGGCTGGAGAGTTCATGCTAAGATCACCAGTACTACATCTTGCTGCTCATGCTCATGGGGCCTTCCACCCTCTGTGTGTGCAGTGGATCATGCCTGTGGCATTCCCCACAGAGGGTGCTGAGGACATGCACATTCATCACACATATCTCTTGTGGATGGCTTAGACATGTTCATCACTCCCTAGCATAGTGCTGCATCTTCTGCTGGATCTGTCTGCTCAGTTATGCCACACTAAATATTACACCTTTTCATAACCAGTTTTCGGGGTTCTCCACACTCATATTACCAAAAAACAAATGCAGCCCCCCACCACACTCACACACACTCGCTCTGCCCTTTGTTGACAACTGTTACTTAAGTCATCCCTATGTATGCATATGATGACAACTATTCCCTGATCTCAATACTCAGTTACCTGAGTAGGCTCTGTCTGATGCACAAGGTGGCCAGTCCATGCATTGTATAACATAGCCTGGTTGTAGTATTGCATGCATGATTGTTATTGTTGTATGTTATGTTTAATATGGCCTATAGTTGTGAACCAGATGCTGCCTCTAGTACCATGGTGTACTACAATCACTTCCACCTGATGTAGTTATCCCCTGAGGATGACTCATATAAGGGCTCCTCAACAGGCACCTCTTGTGCCACTGACTCTGACACTTCCCCTTCCTAAATTTATCCACCCCCCCTGTCACTTGTCTCATCAGGATAAAACAGCCGAACATTCATGGGTTCTGTTCAAGCAACTTTATTACACACAAACACATCAGAAATGAGGCTTTGTCACTTAAACTTAAATAAACTTATAAACAGACTGACTACCACACTCATATACGTTAGCTCTCTGGCTGTTCTCTCAAAATGGCAATGCTGCCTGCACGTGCTCAGTATTTATATGCATGTGCTACATCTGGAAATGCTTCTTAAAGGTACAAACACACTGTCTGAGCTACACCCCCCAACACACCTGTTTGCATACTAACATGTTGTGTAGTAGTACAGACACTGCAAATATTTTACTAAATGTTCTGGGATCATACTGCAGGGCACCACTGGAGAAATCTAGATAGAAATGCAGGCCATCGGCTCTCTGAATTTAAAGTCAATAAAGATTTGGCTCTGAAACAGGGCAATCTTGTATGCATTATCTGACATGGATTGTGTGTGTGTTTTTTTTTTTTTTTATTGGTGTCATGAACCATAGCTGCAGAGCATATCCAGCCTCACCAATACAATGGCCCTGTAGAAAATTAGCCCACACGAATTGCTACATGTGGAAATCAGGGCAATGCCTGGGTGACTTGCTCACACATTATATATTATACTGCAGATGACCTGGCAGCTCATAGAATGAAATCCCTTGCAGCTGATATACCATTGCCCTTGTTATCCATTTGAGCCCTTTACTGTGATGTGAATGCAATCAGTGACTTCCAGCAGCTCAGAGAAATTAGTTATTTCATAAAATGCATGAACACTATTGCTTCTGTACTGTGGGGTAAATGGGAGCCACATATGCTCCTCCACATACTGTAACATGGCATCAAAATCTGGTTGAGTATCTATGAAGCAAATGTCTGGAATACATCCACTGTGTCCTTTGCTGGTCTTTGGGAGGTCGCTGTAGGTAATATACTGAAAGCTGTGTTCCATGCATCCCAAGAGCCTGCATATTTGGGCAGCACATCATAACCAGCACCTGGCGAACATGGAATGTCAGATCCAGATAGATGTCCACTGTGACTACTGGCCTGGTATATACACATAAATGATAGAGAAGCAGCTACAAAGAACTTTCCCTGAATTGTTTTTGCAGTATCTTGAGGAAAAAGTGCTCTCTCTCTCTCTCTCCCTCTCTCTCTCTCTCATATCTCCAGGATTTACTGCAGTCAGTAACTCTGGCTGTCATGTCTCATTGCTCACGTCACTATATTGATTAACTTCATCTGTACCTCGTTATGACTCTCCTTTTAATAATGCTGCTCATTTCCATGACATTATATAAACTTTTGCACAGTATGCTGGCTAGGGTATTTCAAAGCCTAACACTGCTGAGCTGTGAGTGTCTCTGAAGCACCCGTTCTCTGAGGGTCACTGCTGTTCACACAATTTTACCTGCTATTATGTAGTCAGTCTGCTGGTTCTGAATCCCAGGGATGGTGTAGAAATTTCTATTGTCATTTTTGAATTCCTACAGTTAAGGGATGGTATAGTGGTGCGGGAAGTAGCATTCTCATCTCAAAGGAAGAGGTTCTCTGGTTCAATTCCTGCCTGGAGTGCCTTCTGTGCGGGGTCTGCAGGTCCTCAATGTGTTTGTGTGGATTTTCTCCAAATGCAGTATTTTGCTCTACATTCCAAAGACATGCAGTAGGTGGATTGAGCACTCTAAATCAACTGTAGGTGTGAGTGTGTGTGAGGTATGGGAGAACAATCATGACAGGACTAGCCATCCAGTCTTATGATTATTGGCTCTAGATGATTGTCACTGCTGAAGTGACACCCTGACCCCGTGTGCGAAAATAGGAAAAGGGGTTGTGAATGGATGGATGGTAAGTACACAGCTAAGAGAAAAGAGCTTGAGGCATTTTTTTATTTTCATTTTGACATATTTTATTAACATACCATCCCTGAATAGAAACTATTTCAACCATTCCATAACAGGAAAAGTATGCCATATTACTGTAAAAAGATGAAAGCAGATGTATGCTGTTTTCAGCAGCTGAAAAATGAAAAGATGTATAAATATTTTCAAATTTCAGGTAAAATATAGCGATCATTATTATTACTAATAAGTATCAGCTTTTACACTACATTACGTATGTGAAGGCTTAGAATTATTAGAAGTACACATCTGTATAGCACAACATTTCTTTTAGCATCAGCCCATGACCATTAAATTATTATTAGTCCCCCTCCTTTTCAGGACTTCAACCAAATACTTAACAGAAGTTCATGCATATGCCAATTTCTGGATGTGACTTGCAACACTGTGGGCAACACAGTGATATAGTGTGTTTAGAACTGTTGTCTCATAGCACTGTCTTCTCAGGGTTGATTCTCAGCTGGACTAACCCCTGTGCAGAGACTGCATGTCTCCCTTCTGTACATGTAGGATATTACTGGGTGTTTTGGGTTCCTATACATCCAAAAAAAATAGCTGTAGGTAAACTGGACACCTTAACAATGAGCAACCTGCACCACTCGGACTTAGGATAAAAGATGTTTGTTTTATTTCAGAACAATAAAATGCTTTAAATCCAGCAATGTTGAGTACTTTCATCAAAAAACAATGACTTCCTCAGGTTCTGAGGAAGTCATTGTTTTTGATGAAAGCGCTCAACATTGCTGGATTTAAAGCATTTTATTGTTCTGAAATTAAAAAAAAAAACATCTTTTATCCTACGTCCGAGTGGTGCGGGTTGTTCATTGTTTTGGTGCTTTTTACGCACCAGCACACCATTCTTTGTTAAACTGGAGACCTTCCAAACTGTCCATAAGTGTCTTATCCTGAATTAATGTCCTTGTCTTTTTTTTGCTAAGTATCAGGATAGCCACTGACTCCGCTGTGTCCCTGAACTGAATGGAGTGTGCCAGAGAATGAATGAAATTATAGTACTGATCTTAATCTAGAAAGTCAGAAAATCTACAGTGGTAAGCAGTTCCAATTTCAGAACTTAACTGCATATTTGTATGACTGTTTGCTAACTGGATAGGTATACCAAACACAAGTGCCTGTTTCTGGCAGTATCCAGTAGCACTGTCTGTTTAAATAATTTATTTAGAATCACATATCATGCACTTTGACTCTAACAGAATCAAACCCAGAACGATAGCACAAAATTTGATAACAGCTTATAACCTTAATCCTTTGGGATAAACTGTCAGGTGAAATGAAAAGGTGAAAGCAAACAGGCTAGAGTAGTTACTTAAATAGTTCATATTTGTCATTCTACAGACGGATATAAATTAGTGTTTTGTGAAGTCTCCATTACAAAAACTGAAGTTAAAGAAAACTGGCCCTTAATAATGTATTTAACTATTTTATTTTCTGTATTAGACTTCAACTGGGATTTTGAAAGGCTTAGCATGATGGAGAGGCCTTAGCTTAGTGGTTTTCCCATTGTACTAATTGTTTCTGATCTAGAGACTGCTGATGTTTTCCCCTCAAAGGGACCTCAGTGCAAAGGATGGTCTCACAAGCAGAGCAGTGTAATGATGCAGTGGTTTGGGGGAGTAGCTAATACTAGTTAGTCACATGCTTTTCCCTAGAAATGTTGACAACCTTACACGGCCAAGTGATTTACGGAATCGATTAGCTGAGTAAAATTTTACTCTAAGAGGAAGAGTGATCACCATAAAAACATGATAACCACCCATGCACTCCAATGGATGCACTCACACTGCAGGCAAGTTCAGCAAATATGTGGAGGTTGTTAGTGTGGGGTGCTTTTTACTGATAAATATGTGAGTGTGTGTATGTGTCTGTCTGTAAGTGAAAGTATGAAGCTGCATGAATGTGTGTGCATGTGAAAGTGTGTTTGTCTGCCTTGGTGGTCAGACTAGGAGGACTGGGTAGGGATTTGTGTAGCTGGATGGGTGCCTGTATTGGAACATGATTTGGGTAAATTGGTGAGTGTTTCCATGAGTTTTTATTGAATGTTGGGGAGCTAGTTTTACATGGGTGGATGTGTGTATGTGAGTGGGTATTTCTGGGAGTTGGTGTATGTGTACGACGCATGAGCCAATAGAGAGAACATTAGAGCAGTCAAGTCTGGCATAGCCAGTGTGCAGTTTAGAGGCATGCTAATGAGCTGATAATGAGGTCTTTTTCAATGCATCCATAGCTCTCCTTGAGTAGCATTTTCTCACTATCACACTATTTAAATAACATGCAATAGACATTCAGCATGAGAGGTAAGCCTTTTTCTGAATCTTAGGTTTCAGGTTTATATCTGTATCATTATTTCTAGGCTATGTCTGAAAAAGGGCTACAGTAAGCCCTGTCTTCTTACTCCATTATTAAAAATATTAAATCCAGATTCTATCACATGCACATAAGTACAGGCCCTGAAAATGTTAGTGTATCCTCCCAGGACTGCAACTATTGTGTATCAACAGAGAGATGGCACCTGCACAGCAGTGCATAGTACTCAAGTTTATTTTAAATTCAGAATATATTTATTTATTATTTATTTGACATTTGTTAACCGGGATTGTCCAACTGGGTCACATAACCTGTTTCCAATAGAGGCCCCGAGAAAAAAGCTCTGCATTTAGATATTTAGGTGCATACCTAGATAGATTCCAGTTTTTACAACAATAATGTTAGTTAATACTTAACACAATGCATTTAGGTACATACACTGATAGAAAACAATTTTAAAATAATAATGTTAAGAAAGACTTTACACAATCCATTACTAGCAGATTAGAGTTGAAGAAAGAAAAAATGGCCAGTTGCTTAGAGTTTTGCTTAACATTTTCTAAGATATTACAATGTATTAACAACAGATTACTTGAGAAGATAATGGTTAATTTACTTAGCATCATGTTTACATGATAATAGGTTTACACAAGATTATATAAATAGCTTTTCTTAGAGAAGGAGAGAAATAACGTAGAAGATTTGAGAAATTATACATTTAGAGGGATTTAGAGACAGAAAGAAGAATGTAGACTAAGGTTAGGGTGAGGAAGGAGAATTTCTTGATGAGGTTTCATAGTTATACAGGGGGTAAGAGAGACTGCAGAGAAAAAGGACGGTAGGCAGAGGATGCAGAGGTAGGAGGAATTGGTGTGTTTATTTGCAGGGGAACCCAGTTAATGAGGAAGGGAAGGGGTTGCATATGGCTGTTCTTATTATTTAAGGTCCCTTTTAAGTGAAGTTTTCTGAAAAAAAAAACTCTTGTGGAAGTATGTGAAAAAAGTACATTACAAAATGTTAGCTGACACACATTGTTGTTTAGGTTCAAATACATCTAAGTATGAAGCCACTGCATGAAACAGCACAAAATTTATCCATATTTTTGAATTCAGAAATTTTATTTTAATGTTTACTTTTGTAAAGCTTTTGTTTAAACATCTAATATGGTATAGTTATCACTGTCATCTCCTGTTAATTATGCTCATATGCTGTGGCTAATAGCTATTTTTAGCCTCCAGGATTTATTTGGGTGCATATGAATGAAATGTTCATTTAATTCATTGTCATTAGTGTATCATTATATCTATACTGCCCATTCATTAGTGAACCTACCGGCATATCATTCAGAGGTATTGACAGCAGAATCTGAAGATAATACAGTTACATAATTAAGATACAGAACAAGCACATCTTGCCAGGTAATGTAATATTCCAAAGGGAACACCCAGTGAAAACCCAGAGGGACACATTGAAGGCATGCAGACTCCACATAGAAGGTACTCGTATAAAATACTATAAAATAACTCGGTTTCATCATTAACTCTGTTATGTTGGAAATGAAAACTGAATGAATGTCTAGTCTCAAAAGATGTGTAGGCAGCTTTGCTGACAGCAATTTGGGCAGATTAGGATCTATAACATTTTCATCATCACAAATGTTTTCGAATACCTTGTTCTTCCATTTTTTAATGCTGAGCCTTCCATTCGAGACAGAAAAATGAGGATTCTGAACAGCAGAATCAAAAGCTTTTTCTTTTGCTGACTGCACTGGCCCTCCAAAAGGAAATCTTGCAGCATTGACTTCTCTTATACAGTCTGCTAAAACTTGCTTTATCTATGGATTTTCATTGGCAATTATTTTTTGTGTCACATATGAATACCCAGGATTATATACACCTTGCAGTAAAATTTGTTTTTATTTCTGGAAGATTTCTAACAGCCTCTTTTGAAATATTCCATTAATCGTAATGATGCAGTTTTGCACATCCATTATTTAACTAGATTATCTTCAATTTATGCTGCAATCAAGTAGAATTTTTCTTGTTTCCCATGATTCTAATCAGAGTTCCTGATTGCTGTTAATTTTTACAGCAACTGAATGTTTTTACTACCTAATGAACTAAACACCTTTGGTCTGTACTTTGCTAAAAATAACAGCAGTTATTTCCCTAAATAATGGCTCACTGAAAACAACTTACATTGTTTAGTGGTATCAGTATACCTTTGAAGAGTATGGAGGAACTCCCTGGTCAGCCTCGGTAAGAAGCTGAGATCCCTCATAAAATCCTCCAAAGCTAGTTATGAAAACAAAATTGCCACTGATTCTAAAGACAACTACAAAACATTCTATAGCTATGTCAAGAATCTCAATGGCAACACTCAGATCTGCTCTGAGTTACAGTACAATAACACTAAATATACAGAACCAACTGATATTGCCAACATCCTGGCAGATAGGTTCATTGCTAACTTTATCCCCCCTCCCGCCCCCTAAAGGGTCCATCTTTATACCGGAAGAATGCAAAGGTCCTGTAATCACGGCTGCACAGGTAAAAACCTCACTCTCCGAAGCCAAGAACACAGCATCCATGGGACCTGACAACATCCCAGGCTGCCTTCTACATGAACTACAGAATGAACTGGCACCCCACCTAAGTACCATGTTCAATCATAGCCTCACCTCAGGCTTTGTGCCCATTGAATGGCACACCGTGACAGTTATCCCACTCCACAAAGGAAGGGCCACAACAGACCCCGGGAACTACCACCTCATTAGCCTGACGAGCCTGGTCTGCAAGGCCATGGAATGTATCATCATGGAACTCATAAACAAAGACATTGGAGATCTCCAAACTCTGGACCTCACACAGTTTGGGTTTGTAAAAGGCAGATCATGTCTCCTAAACCTGATAGACTTCTTTGAAGTAGTCACCAAAGCCATAGATGAGGGTAAGGTGGTTCATACAGCCTATCTATATCTCGCCAAGGCATTCAACACCATCCCCCACTCTGGAATTATAGATAAACTCACTAAACTAGGTATAAATCCCTATGTCACAACATGGGTTGCCAACTGGCTTATTGACAGAACATAACTTTTCTTCTGCAACAATCTGCAATTTAAACAAATTTTAGGCACTGAAGTAAATCACACAAATTCACTTACATGGTTAGCAACACAGGATACAGACTGATAAGTATTCTGCGTAAATGGAGCGAATACATTTCATGTTGTGCTGAATACTGTATAAATCGACCATTGCATGCATTGATTTTCAAGGAATGTTCAGATTTTTGCCTCATATTTTTGGTCTACTTCTCATAAAATTGTGGTTTCTTGACACATTGTTGGTAAACTTGTTGAGGGTTGAAGTCAGAAAATAATGACATATATGAGTTTCAGACTTCATACACCAGAAAATTCATGCTAATGCAAAACCTATTATGCTTTGAGCTTTCTAAGTTTGTAAGAGCAGTGTCCCTACTTTGGGGTGTTTCAGCTTTAGAAGTAGATCAGTGGGTATATATATATATATATATATATATATATTTATACACACACACACACACACACACACATATATATATATATATATATATATATATTTATAGAGAGAGAGCATACATACCTGTCAACCTCAGAACAAAAAGTCTGGACAAAGCCATACATAATGGGAAGACAAAGTTTCAAAACTTCGAACTTCAAATGGCTGAGACCAGAAGATCAAAATTTTGAAACTTCAAAAACAAAATAAAAAGAAATAAAAACAGCAACATTTTTTTATGTTTTTGCGGGAGGCAAGTCCCTCTGCACCCCCCACATCTCCTGTTAAATAAATATACCAACTCCGAGATCGCACTACAGAGAACAAAATGGTAAATATTGAGTTCTGTGCTGTATGGCGATCTCCATTCAAAACGTTTGAAGTTTCAAAACTTTGATCTTCCGGTCTCGGCCATTTGAAGTTCGAAGTTTTGAAACTTCAAGCTTCTGAAGGGGATCCATACTCACACATATATATCATAGTATCACAGTAAAATAATAGGCTTATCATCCTAGGTTGCCTTTTTAAGCCTAGCCAATGCTTTCCAATAAAATGTAATAGTCATTAGTTGCCAAGGGTTTTCTTGGAGGGATAAATAGTAGGACATAGGTATACTTTTTAAAGCTGTTTACCGGGATAGTCCACTGATCCATGTGGACCAGTTTCATTCACAGACCTGGGTAAAAGTAAAATATACAAACAGTGGATACAATAGTTGTGAACATAGATCATGAAATGTTTTAAACTTATCTTATACATTGTTGCATATCATGTTTCCAGTTGATTCTATCTGTAACAGTATATGCTTTCTTTACTACCTTAATCATCCACATAATTCTCAGAGTTGGTATATACGATGACCAAGGGGTATGGGGGGGTGCAGGGGTGTGTACCCTGCAAAAATGCTATTTCTGCCATTTTGTAAATGTTCAGTCTTTTCAAATAGTTGATCACATGAGTTTGATCATGTGAAATTTGACTTTTTAAAAAGCTGATCATGTAAAATGGATCCATGTGTGTGTGTTTATATATACACTACATACGGATATATATGTACGTACCTATATACACACCAAGATATATATATATATATATATATATATATATATATATATATATATAGGTTTACTTTTGAAATTCTGAATCTGCTTTGGTCGACCATTCAGAATGTCGACCCAAAATGCTAAATTCAGAATTCTGAAACAGCAGCCAAAGAGAAAATAAATTCATTGACATCTGTAATTTGATGTATTTGACATAGCAGGAGGTGCATTAATGTACCATTACACTCTACAGTCAATGATATCTTAATTCTACTCTTTTTCAGGGGGGCTATGCTCCCTGCACTCCCACACACACCTCCTGTCCATTGAATATATCAACTCCAAGATCACACTAAAGAGAGGAAATGGGCTAATTCCCTGTTCCTCACTGAACCACAATCTCCGTGCACAATGCCGAACCCAAATACTCGAACTACACTTCATTGTAGTATAGTTGATATATTTTGGTTCGAAATTCTGCCGAGTTGAAAACTGTTATTCAGCCACATGCTGGTTGACCGATGTAGTTTCCAAGTTTTGAATTTAAACTATATATATATATATATATATATATATATATATATATATGTGTGTGTGTGTGTGTGTGTGTGTGTGTGTGTATATATATATATATATATATACAGATATATAAATATATAAACACACACACATATATGATTTATATAATTTTTTTGTAGGCTACAGCAATGTGAAAAACACAAATGTGTAACATACAAAATTAGATAATTACAAAATATTGACATCATCTCTTCCATTATGAGTAAACAAAAGCTACAAAACCCAGATCAGCTATATATGACTAGTGGTACTATTAGGGAAACGTTTCTTAATAATGGGTTGGGTTAATGTTAGCAAACATGAGTAATGTGGTGTGGGGACAGGTCTGCTAACCCCCACTCCTTATACATTGCATTACTAAAAACCCTTTGCCTAACAATACCACTAATCAAGACAAAAGGATACAGAACATCGACACCACCAATCAGGCACAACAGCAAATCTGTCCCCTTACCTATCCCTAACCCACGAGCAATTGTGCATACACACTACTAGCTATACTGTACTTTTCTCAGTCAGCCATTTCTTTTCTTGCATACCCCTACATATCAAGATAATATAAAGCTTGAATTTAACCAAGTATAATTTGCACAAATATGCAGTCACTCATTTTTCATTATGGTCGCTCATTTGCGTTTCTCACATACATGTATTTTCTACCAAACGAATGACAAGTATATATGAATATATATGTAGATATGTGTGTGTGTGTGTGTGTGTGTGTGTGTGTGTGTTTTTAAATATATTTCACTTCAGTCTCCATAATCTTCTGTCACTGGAGGTATGCTACCCCAATGTGCATATGAAATAACACCCATAATATAAGATAAATCTGTGCATGTAGGTTTATACCTAAAATCATAGACTAAGTGCATCCTCTAACTTAGTGACACATATTACTTGTTTATTTACTGCAGTTTAATATCTGGGTAGCTGCTACAGTGATGCTTTTTAACCATGACCCAGACCCTGTGGAATATTGAACAGCAAATGCTTAAAATAATGGTGTCATAATAGATGACCAAATTACAAAGGCAATTCTAAAGTTGAAAACAATATACTAGAGGCTGTTTGAAAATACATATATGCACTTCTATGGCTTCATTAGTATTAGGACAAACAATTTATTTTGTTATTTGTATTATCTTCAGTATTAGGTTCATAGGTTACTACTAGACTTGCTGTCCTTGTGGGCCATTTTAAACCTGGTCAGTTTCCCTTTCAAAGGCAAGACTCAAACAGTTTTACTTTCTGTGTGTGAGGCAAACTTAACCATTATGCCGGACCCCAACATTCCAATTTGACTGAATAAAATTCCCTATGGATCTGTCAAGATGAGTTAAAGAAGTGGAAGAAGTTGTAATTGGATTGTAATTTAATCTGTCTCTCCACAACAGCTACAAGTTGAATTTATATTTAGTTTATTGTTGAAGTCCTCTGTAGTGGTTTGTGATGTGATCTCTAGAGGAAGGTAGTTCCATGGTGTTGGGGCAATCATTATGGAAGCTCTTTGCCTTATACCAGTGCCAAAGCATGGCCTAAACAGGAACAGTCCATCAATCTTAGGTTTTGCAGAATATATACCTTACTAACAGCTTGTGCTTTAGTGATATGCTGTGTAATGATTTGAAAAGCATGGTTTTAGCATAGGAACTGCCTTATATTTTATTCAGTCAGTGAAATGCCTCAGCAAGTCATGTGATGTGTACATTGGCTGACCACAAGGGCAAATCAACAACTTTTGTTTTCAGCTGCTTGGAATTATGGGTAGTTTGTACTAGTATGGCTGGATAGAAGGAGACGTGTGCATACAAGATTGCCTAGCTGTTAGGGGAGGGAGAGCTAACCTTAAGGAGAATGTTAACTGAGTTATTACTTTATTCATCGTGTACTTTGTGTAGTCTGCGACCAATAATGAGGGATCCCACAGAATGCTAAGATACTTTTGTTAGCTAACAGCAGGTAGTAAATTATTGGTAACATCGTTTTGTTAGTAATGGGAAAGGAGGAAGGCTTTCTGGGATGTGCCAAACATCATATAGTTTATATTTGCTAGGATTTATTTTAAGTTTGTTATTATCTGTAAATTACAGAGAGAGAGAGAGAGAGACAGAGAGATTTTTTCCTGTATATTTTGTAGAGTAGATACCATCGTGTGCTGCTTCATGTGATTCTGCATATTGATACCTCTGGGATGCTGTTAAACTATGATATCGTAAAGTCTTTTGAATGAGTCATTTTTCAGAGAGGTTTTTAGAAAGTTTCAAATCATTTCAGATGTGGACTTGTAATAATAAATGACAGCCCAAAAGCATTCATAACTCTTACTCTGAATATTTTTTGCCATTCATTACACAATAAACATATGCAACTGAAGTATTTTTATTAACTCAGTCAGTAAATGTAAGATTCATATATTTAGTGAGTTGTAACAACATCATTGTTAAAAACATATTTTTTATCAAAAATGTGATGCCATTTTAAATATAATATGGAAAACATAATGCATGTTGAAGTCCATACATTTGAGACTCTGTAAGTTCCTTATCCACAGTGCCATTAGGTCAAGTAGTGTGTTGTACATGACTGAATTGCTGTGTATGTTGTGCTAAAATTTCACAAAATATTTTAAAGTAATACAATACAGAGGTACTGGCATTTATGTGTAGCATTAAATTAGGGACAGAATAATCTTTAGAAAGTGACAAACTTGAATGTTTCCAAACCAATCAGTTTAAAACAAAACATACCTATGATTTCAGCTGAAATGAACAAAAATTCAAATAACTGAAACATAAAGATATAGTGGTGTTATGACATCAGATATAAAATAAATATAGGCAGAGGGATTCCTCAAAATGGGTTTGCCTGTGTAGAAGAGAAAAAGAGGATCCAGTCTCATCGACATCAGGATAAGACTGGCGAATCATATTCAAAACAGAATTTATGTTCATTGAGTTGAACATTTCTCCAGTAAAAAAGTGGAAAGCAGGCCGAGCACTTCAAAATATAAGCTGGGATGGAATCATATAGTAACAAAGCTCAGTGAGCAATTCTGTAGTAAGACGATGTCATACAGTATTGCAAGCTGTGCAGGCAAAACAGAAACTTAAAAAATTATTTTTGTCTTCTCCTTTGGTGGGGGGTTGGGGTTGGTGAAGCATAACTAATAACACATTAGATCACACACACACACACACACACACACACTACAAGTGTGTGTGTGTGTGTGTGTGTGTGTGTGTGTGTTTATATATACATTTATATGGTTTACCTCCTTAATGTCGATGGCCATAATGGCAAACCCACTTCTGCGAACTCCACACTGCGCCTTCACAAAAACGCTGATATTCTGACTCTCAAAATCTTGCCCCCTTTTTGACCCATGTTAGCACTTGTTTGAATGTGTGGTACATTCAGAAATGTTGACGTTCAGTGTTGTGTCGGCTTTCTGAGGTTTCGGCAGTATGGGTTTCACGGAAATGGTTCAGAGTTGTGCACTTCCGCCATTGTGGCTGTCAACATTATGAAGGTAAACCTATATATATATATTATAGTCGGCTTTAGGCACCAGCGAACCCTGCGGTCGCTGGGGGCCCCCTGTTCTTGGGGGCCCCAACCACAGCAAGTTATCTTAAACTGATATTTTTGTAACATGTCAGTCAAATCAACAAAAGCTAGTCCAGCAATCCTGTATACTTACTTACCAGGTGGGTAGTAATAACTTTTATGTACATCTCCTTTAAAATTCAAAGACATTCTGGTTGTACTAACAGTGTTGTATCAAGTAACAGGCTTGACAATTCCATTAAATATTTTACCACTGACTTAGTGCCACTAACTCAGTTAAACCCTGCTGGTGGACATTCTCTTCACTAAAATTAACAACATAGTCAGCATCAGGTACCTGCAGTATCCCTGGCTGCATGGCCCCCCTTAATCATTCTTGACTGTTTGGAGGCCCCACAAAAGCTGCTACTGGTTGTGTAAAAGTGGAGATAAAAATGTACTAATTAACTGATTATGTTCTTTTACCTCAACAGGGCTGTGATAGGACCCTTTTAACATAAAGCTGATAAAGAGCATGAGGAAGGTACGACTAGAGAGATCAGCAGCCCAGAGTGTCTGATCTCAGTGCAAACCTTGCATTTTTAAGAGCTTCTGATCTTCAACAATGTTTTTTTTCTTTCAGGGATTTTTATAAATACCGGCAGAACACAAGATACTATAGCGTTCAAGTTCTTTGCTGAAGAATTCTGCACATTGATAAAAATAATAGCAGAGTAAAGGGCTCAAAATCAGCAGTATGTTTTAAGTACTACTCCAATTCACTTAAAAAGTTAATAGAATAAGATGTTTTGCATCAACATGCATTTTTGGACAATAAGCGGTATAAAACTCTCATGTCTGAATTTACTGGCTGTCAGTAATCCTGAATGATTTAGCATTAGATCAACCTTTTATGAAGGACAGAGCAAAATTATGAGGCAAAATCAGGAATGATCCCTTAAATCAAGACAGTGACAGGTATGAATTATACCTCAATGAGGCAAATAAAAGTGACCCTGCTGCTGTTTGATGACAGCTAAACAACAGTCACTGATCGGGTGTGGCAGTTCCAATGTTGCACAATGTATTGCTATTTCTTGAAATAAATACAAAACTAGCATTGCTGTGGCTTATGCCTGCATGTGTGTGTGTGTTTGTATCTAACTGTCTATGTTTGTGTGTGTGTGTGTATCTATCTGTTACATATATATATATATATATATATATATATATATATATATATATATATATATATACATACATATATGTGTGTGTGTGTGTGTGTCTGTGTCTGTGTGGTGCTTACACCCAATAATGCCAGGACACACATTATTTTTCTGAGTATCATTAAAAAAGGTAGCTAACGAGTAATTACATTTCAAAAGTAAGGTATACAATATATCGCAGAACATTCACTGAGATCTTCTAGGAGTTCTAATCTAACATCAGAGGAATGCAAACACATTGACTATCTTTTGGGGGGGTGTTAAAGAGGCAAGCTGTATTCCAAGATAGGACTTGTGTAGCCTCACAGCAATTGTCTTGTTAGTTTATTGTGAGCTCCTATTTTTTCATCTTTGAATGTTAAGCGTTGGGCACAATAAGACTGAAATTATTTTCTTACTTATGAGTTTTGTTTAGACCACTGTTGGGAAAATGTTCTAAACTGCATTCCAGAGAATCTATAACTACTATAGCTTTTGGGGGCATCAGCTTAATTGAATTATTTCCTAAACAGTTATTAGTGCTCAGTCTTGGTCAGGAATGGTGCGTTGAAAGCATGCAAGGAAAACTAAAGCTGAACCACACTGAATTTCTGTAAAAGCCATCATTGGATGAAAAGGTTGTGTAAAAAGAAAAAAAGAAAAGAAAATGCACTTCAGAGCACATAGAAAGTTATGGCTTCTTGAAAAAGCTGAAGAGTAGGAAGTGTAAGGCAAAATATGGAGAAAGGAAGAAAAAAGTAATGTACATGGTATGGGGAGCAAGATGGGGTGTGGAAACAGAAGGGAGCACTGAAGTGTGTGTGTGTGTGTGTGTGTGTGTGTGTGTGTGTGTGTGTGTGTGTGTGTGTGTGTGTGTGTGTGTGTGTGTGTGTGTAGGAGAGGGTGCTGAAACATTAGGCAGTGCCTAGGGGTTGCAATTTCACCTACTGGGAGCTGTACATAGAGTTATTGTAATGCATCATTGCTGCAACTAAATGCCAGTAACTGTGAATGTCCCTTTGTGAGATGGACCAGCACAGTGTGGTACATAGGCCTGTTGTAATATAAGAGCATTGAAGTACAAGTCATTCTGTGTGTACTACTGCTAAACGTTTGCAGCACAAACTAAAAAGTTACTTAGAGAGTGGCAGCAACAGGGCAATACTTTGAAAGTGCTAGGGGGCCCCCAAAATGCTAACACCGACCCTGTATAGATATATATATATATATATATATATATATATATATATATATATATATATATATATATATATATATATATATATAATACATATATATATATGTGTGTGTGTGTGTGTGTGTGTGTGTGTGTAGGTGCATGTGTGTGTGTCTCTGCAAATGTGTACACACTTATGTTTAGGATTATATGTTTGGTGTGTGCATGTGTCTATGATTGTCTATGTCTCTGTATGTATGCATGTATATGTGTGTGCATTTGTGTTTGTGTGATTGCCTCTGTGTGTGTGTGTGTGTGTGTGTGTGTGTGTGTGTGTGTGTGTGTGTGTGAGATGCATATGAGTTCATATTTGTGTGTAAGTGAAAGCATGCATATGTGTGCTTGTGGTATACACATGCATATATGTGTCTCTGTGTGTATATGTTTCTGTATGTGCCTGTCTGCATGTGTGTGTATGTCATACAATGTTTGTGTCTGTTAATGTACTCAGGTGATACACCACTGCAGTATCCATGGAATGTATGAATGGGCCATACAGTTCATATAATTTTATTATGCGCATTATTCATTCATGTGTACAAAATGCCATTTGTATCTCATTATAAACTAATTCTTTCATTTATTGTCACTAATCTGTTTTGTTTCAATGCCCTTTTGATGTTTTTTTAACAAAGAACAATTCACACTTGCTTGCAGGAAGAACTATGAAGCTATTATACGTCCATCAGCAGCAATCGTGTATTACAGGAATACTTCTTTTCTATTTTTTTGTGTGCATTTTTTTTATCTTAGTTTGTAGCCATGTATATGCGTTGAGATCTTTATACATCAGTCTGTTCACAAAATCACAGAGATAAATGTGTAGAGATTTATGTGTGATTATTATCTCTGTAAGGCTTTAAGTTTTACCAGATGTAATTGTGTATGGAACAGCTTTATGCAGATACTGGAAGAGACTGTGGTACCTTCTTTTCCCATTCTAGGTTAGGTGACACTACCAGCACTCATTATAGCTAAATCTGTAATGCATTAGCAATGCTATCCATGTGTTTCTGAACATCTGGATACATTCTGAGCACAATAAACAGAAATGGTACAGCACGGGGTTGTTCCAGCTTTGCTGAGTCATTTGAAATTAATTGCATTTGGCCTTTGTGTGTGTTTGCATGTGTGTGTGTGTGTGTGTGTGTGTGTGTGTGTGTGTGTGTGTGTTTGTTTTCACAGTGTATGCCATGCCTATGAATCTTGGCCCATATATTTCTGATACAGGTGAGATTTTTCTGATTTTTCCCAATGTGATATAGAAAATGACATTACAATGAATGTTATCTTTAGAATTCAAGATGCAGCTGCCCTTTTGTCTTTTCAGCTAGTAGCACAGTCAAAGAAAATTTTGAAGGTTAGTTGCTCAATATAGTTTCCTAAAAAAAATCATGAGAATATGTCAGCTTATGATTCAGAAGTAGTGATATAATAAAATAGTGATTTTGACAGCACTGGGGAATTTTAAACATAAATCAGGAGAAGACAGTTAAGTTTCTATTGAGTCCTATGTTTTTTCCCAAATTTTGAATTTGCTAAGGACATTTGTTCTAAACAGGAACTCTAATCTGTTTCTTCTACTCATATATGCACAACTGTGCAATAATTTATTGGTTTATTACTTTTTATTGACAGGTATTTAATGTTAAAACAGTAAATTGACAAAATATGTAGTCTAGCAATAGAAGACGTGTTTGAAGGTTTTTGAAACTAAAATAAAATCTAAAACAAGAAATATGTAACCCAAAATAACTCCTGTTTACCAACTAGGGAGTTGGTAAAGGACAGATGTCTAACTTTCAGCCAACTTGATAATAAAAGTTAAATATTATATATATATATATATATATATACATATATACATACACACACACACCTACATATACACACACACACACGTGTATCTATATATATATATATATATATATATATATATATATATGTGTGTGTTTACCTTCATAAGTGCGTTATGCACTTGTGGAATACACTTTGTGTGAAAGGAGGTGTTCAGAGTGATAAAACCTCGAAAAAAAAATTGTCCAAATGTGCAATGGGCGAATGCGGATTGCACTATAGCGGGGATCGGGAAATGATCCCTTTCCCCACTGTAGTGTGATCTCGGAGTTAGTATATTAAAGTAGGGGGGTGTGGGGGTTGCAGGGGGGCTTGCCTCCCTGCATTATGATGTGTCTTTGACATTTTAGTTCAAAAATCAGCAAATCAGTTGTTCAATTTGCTGATTTTCAAACTTCTGAGAATGCCAAAGTTTGAAATCCGCACATTTGGTTCGCCCAAATGCACAATCGATATTGTCATTTCCAACAATATGAAGGTAAACACACATATATATATATATATATATATATATATATATATATATATATATATATATAGATATTTCTATTTTATATGCATGTATATATATGTATATATATATATATATATATATATATATATATAATTCATGTAAGTAGAGTGACAGTTGCTCCATTGATCGTAAATCCACAGAAAAAGTTTATGCAAAAGCACTTCTGTATCTCCCCATACCATATAGTTTCCGAACTTAAATATACCTATTCCTACATAGCACAACAGTGAAGAAAAGTCCTCCACTATCGCCAAAAGTGCTCTCAGTAGAACTTTTTTGGCCTCAGCCGAACTACATTTGACAGAATGACACTTTCCTTACACACACACACATAAATATATATGTGATGCAGTGGTTAGCGTTGCCGCCTCACAGCAAGGGGTTCTCCAGTTCGATTCTCGGCTGGGGTGCCTTCTGTGCGGAGTCTGCATGTCCTCCCTCTGCTCCGGTTTCCTCCCACATCCCAAAGACATGCAGTAGGTGAACTGGACACTCTAACTTGGCCCTAGGTGTGAGTGTGTGCGTGTGCCTTCTGTGGAAGGTTGGACGCTGGGCTGGCAACTCAACACCATAAAACTCCACTGCCAATCATGAGTGGACAGATGATCTGTTGTGGTGACCCCTAACCAGGAAAAGCCGAAAGAAGAAGATATATATATATATATATATATATATATATATATATATATATATATATATATATAATCATGCCTCTCAACAGTCTAGATTTTTGCCTCATATTTTTTATCTGTTCCTCATAAAATATGAATTTTTCTAGCAAATCATTGAAAACCAAAGTCAATTATTAATGACAGATTTTTGAGTTTCAGACTTCATATCCTTCCAAAAATGCATGTTAACACAAAATATGTTATTCTAGCAACTTTCTAAGTTTAAAAAGAGAAAAATTGAAATATCTTAATTAATGAAGCTGTGTACATTGTTATGGAATGCTTTCATCTTCACAAAAATGATATCCAGTACATATAAATTAATTACATCTCTTAAATACCAAAAGTCCAAATATTTGCCTGATCTTAAATCAACAATTACAGAAAATCTGAAAGATCAGTCTGTCCAGTTAACCTCATTTACTTCCTTGTAAAAAAACATATATACCCAATTACTGATTGTAAATAATGCAAATTTAACAGATATACTCAATGGTTACTAGTCCACATCTTCTCCAAACTGTTCCCATTGCAACTATCAAAGAGCTGACTTATTACATATCTTTTGGAGTTGTAAATGTTCCTGTAAACTATGGTGTTCCCTATAAGTCAGGCTAAAATAATATGGGACATCAGAAATCTATACTATCTTGGGAATTCACAATTTTCTATATCCCTCCTTCTGGTTTAATGAAGCAATAAATGTATATTCTGATTAAACTATCTTCATTAATAAAATTGTATATCACTCAAAACTTGTTTGACATATTAAGTATGTCATGGGATGGATTTAAACAGGTTGCAGTTAAATATATAACAGCTAGCAAATTAATAATAAATAATCACAACAAACATTCCTACTATGAACAGTATTGGAATCTACTCTTCAACCTTACTTTACAATGAAATTAATATTTATATATAGGAAAAATCAACTAATAGAAGAGTAAAAACTAAAACATAAATTTATTTCTAAGGCACCTGTTGTTTATATTTTTATTGCTTTATTTTACAAACTTGATATACAAAAGATTTGTGCAGGTGATTAGCACTTTTTATATATAGTTTCTTCTGTTTTGAATTATAGTGTGTTATATAGTTTCCTTTTGTATTTATATTTATTTTTCTTTCTTAATTTGTTGTTACAAAAAGTCTAAAAATTTTAAATAAAGATACTGAAAAACATTTTAAATCTGTCCCTATTTTTGGGCCTTTGTCCCCCCATTATTATTGGCTTTGTTCAAATTTCTTACATTATTAGGTTGAGAGGTATATATAATATAATATCCTATAATTAGTTTTCAATTGTTCACATCATCAGCATTCAAATATTGATGTCACAATGTCAAAAGAAGGAATGTCAGCATGCACTGAGCATGCTCTGAGGATTTCCTCTGCACATGCTAACCAACAACAGTTAATTGTGTCCAATCATCTTAAATGTTCTCCCTGTGTCTGTCAGTTTCCTCCCACTTCCCAAAACCATGCTGTTCCACTTCAAACTCACCCAAGAATGGAGTTGAGGACAACAGCACAGACCTTAGATGGTGTCCTATATGAGGAAGAGCTGTATAGACCATGTATTTTGGGCATCAACTGTGGTGAGCAGTATCCTCTAGGTAGAAGAACATGGATCCCAGACTGTGCACCTTGTCAGGGCTAGCTACTTGATGGCATTACATTTTTCTGTAGGTGATTTGCTCATGCTGACTAATGCTGAGAAAAATGGGCATGGATATTTGCTGCTGATAATTGGGTTGAGGACCCAGCCTACTCCAACCTGCACCAGGTACCCATTATAATGTTGGCAGGGGTGTATTTGTCCCTATTGGTCACTGTGTGGCTGCCAGAAAGCCCAGTAGCTCGGGGTCAGTAAGCTACTGGCTGGCTGGTGTCCAATTGCCCAGCTTGAGTTAGCTAGGATATCTCTGTTGAGTAAAAACTGAGCATAAAATCATTCAACCTGCCAAACATGAACTAAGGATTGCTATACTCAGTGTAGGTTCACTGAGAGGATGCAGCTTGGAAGTGGATGACATGATGGTAAGGAAATACTGGGCATCCTATGTATCCAGGAGACAAGATGGAAGGGCAGTGCAGCAAAGCCTTTTGGCTTGAGATCCAGAGTCTAATAGTCAGGAGGAGGACAGAGTAAATGATGTGGTAATTGTGATGAGGGAGAGGCTTTGGAAGACAGTGAGAGATGTCATCAGAATCAGTGATAGCATCATGGCAATCAGACCCCATTGTAAGGATAGAGCACTATTCATAATCTCAGCCAATGCCCCACAGCAGGAATATGACAGTGAAGAAAAGAAGGCATTCAGACAATAGTTGCAGAACCTACTAGATAAAATAGTGCAACATGAATTGGTGTTGATTATGGGAGAACTGAATGCACATTCCCGGGCAGACATAACAGGATATCAGGACTGCCTGGGTCCACATAGGTGGGGCAACAGGAATATAAAAGCAGAGACCATTCTAGACTTCTATCTGGAAATAGTTTGATGGTGACCAATACATGGGTCAGCAATAGAGAGACAGACACAAGATTAAATACAAGAGTGACAACTCAGACTTCCTTCTTGTAAGGAAAAGACATTGGGGTAGAATTAGTGATGCAAAGTCATCCCCAGTGAAATGGCTGGCCCACAGCATAAACCACTAGTTGACATAATCACCTGCAAGCAGTGGTCAGAGAAGGCTGTAAGGCCAACAGAGACTAGGCTAAAGACCTGGAAGCTGACTGTAGAGAAAGCACAAGAGTCCAAGGAAAAAATCATCAATCTAGCACCTCACAAAAACGAGAAAATAGATGGAGCTGAAGTAGAATGGCAGCACCTCAAAACAATATGTGGCTGAGTCAGGTATGGAAACAAAGCACTTAAGGAAAGCTGGTAGTGTAATTCAGAAGTCCATTTGAAAGCATGACATTGTAGCCATTGTGTTTTACTACAGAGAAAAATATACTCTGGGAAAATATAAGGGAGCCTTACTTCTTACATACTGATAACGCAAAAAGAAAGTGCCTTAGGCCACTGTTTTACTTAATGTACTCAGCAGAAGTTCACCACAGCACCCACAATGAAAACAGTATAATAGAAAATATCAGACTAGTAGTTAAAAGCCCATGAACACATGCCACAAGCTATATCTCTGTCAGTCCTTTGTGGCTGCATTACATAACTTTCAGGTAATAACAATAGAGCATTCAGTTACAAGAATCCCATCCGACTGAAATTGTAACCACAGAGCTTCTAGTGCAGCATACCTTTGAATATGACTCTGCAGCTTTAGCTGCCTGAAAGCATGAGACTGTAGCCACAAAATGTTGCAACTAAACAATATATTTCTACAAAAATATATAATGTTTTCATTTCTGTGAATTGAGATATATTCTGGGCATTATTTTACCCAGCCATTCTTGCAAGGTCAATTATCCCACATGTGGAAATCAAGCATAGAAACAGACAGTGAAAAAAGCCTTGTGAAATGCTGGCTTTAATAGCTGTACATGAGGCCATATACCATATCCCTGAAGACCGGTCACCATAAAATATTCTAAGATTTGTAATACAGTACTTTGTTACAAAACACATACATAATGTCTAAGGGGTCTGTGTCCCTTATGACAGGGTATAGTAACTTTGACTGTAGTGGAATCAGAAATACTATGGTCACATTTCTGTTCGACACATACTGACTCTTTTTCAGCAAACCATAGTAATAACCTAGCAAAAGTAATCTGGTAACAGCCATTTGTTTTCATACATTAGCTATCCAAGTACTTTTAAACAGATGTCTAATAGCCCTCAGGCGGAAATCAAAATCACAGTGCTAAAATGTGACAAGAAATGGCTTTTAAAACACTGTCTTTACTAATTATATGTAAGAGCCCATGTATTAGTTCACCAAAAACATTTCACAATAAAAACAATTAGGCACTTTCTACTAAAATACCTTATTATGATACAGACACTGTCTCAGCAGAATATCCCCTTCTGATATGCTGCACTATCTTTAACTGGGAAAGAATCATTTAACTTTAATGGCAATATTGCTTTTTTCACAGATACTTTCCACCCAACAAACAACATCAATAACCATCCAAAAGTGATCCTGAAACTATTTGCTTTTCTAAAGCACTTGCCCCCAGCCTTTTATTCTGAGGTCAAAGAACATCCAGATGAAAATCAGGCATGGTGCCAGAATGCAGGAATAAAACTCCTCTGGATTTACTTGCTGTGCATAAGCAACCGTTTGTCATTTTACTGAAGACAGTTTACTATGAAAAAATCAGGAATGCCTGATAACATACTTTGGTAAAAAAAAAATTCTCACATATTGTCCCAGTGGAATGTGGCTCTTCTGACAGGATACATTATCTATGAACATAAATGAATCGGGTCCATATTAGCTCACTGAAAGTTTTATTCAGTGAATACCTTACTGTCATCCCCTATTTGATTTACTAAGGTCAAGGAAGTAGTTGGCCAACTGCACAAGTTTGCCCTTTTCCCCACTGTAGTGCGATCTCGAAGTTGGCATATAAATATATATATATATATATATATATATATATATATATATATATATACATATATACATAGTTAGAAGGGTGTAGGGGCGCAGTCACCTACATGGGGGTGTGGGGGGTGAAGCCCCCCACTTGGGTGGGTTTGATTTCATTGTTGTGGGTTCTATTGTGCTGTGGGACAATTGTTTCCTTGCCCTTAGTAAATTCCAAGAATTGCAGAAATGAATTTTGTTGGATAGGGATCGACAGAATGGTGTTTGCTGAAAAAAATTTTTGGCGAACTAATATAGACTCAAATGAATCATAGATTTTTAATGACCATAGAGCTGTGTGACTGATGCTATCTACCAACCAGCCATATCGATAATCAGAACTGGTGCTTTTACTGTCATTTGTTTTCATAAGTCACATGCCCATCAGAAATGATAACCAGATTCTATATTCTTCTAATATTGAGAAGCAAAAAAAAAACATAACAGACATAGTACCATATTTCATCTTGCTGCTGTTTGATACACAAATTGACCTCAGCAAGCCATTTTTTGATAGGTTTAATGTAATGACTGTTTGTTTTGGCATAAAGCATGCCTTCTCATTCCATTCTCCATAAAAGCACCCACCATCTGTGTACACCTCTAATTTTTGATTGTGAGGAAAGTAGTAAAAAAAAAATAATAATAATAATGAGCCATTTAAACATGTTCCTGACATTGACTACAAGTAGAATTTTGATATAACTTCTTTACATACATTGCAGCAGGCTTACCCTATCTCTCGAAGGATTCTTTCAAGTCTGCCATAGGTGTTATGTAGGGCTGCACCCCTATACCCTCCTAATATCACCATGTTCCTGGGAAAGGGGAGCCAGTTTAAGAAAACATGAAAATCATTTCCCTGATCATTACAAGTAACCACTGGCTATACTTCCTGTCCTACAAACAAGCCATGTCAGTAACTGTTTTGCATAACTCATGTCAATGGCCTTTTCTTTCATACACAGCCTGCTGCCTAGCAGAAAGACAGCCACTTATGGTAATCACTTTTCATGTGTTATTTCTAAAAGTGGTAAAGTAACAGCTATAGTAATCCAGTTAACTTGTAACTGTAGGCATAAATAACAGCTAATCTGTTTCACATGCCACTACATTACATCTGTGTCAATATCTGCAAAAGTTAAATAAAAAAGATATAAGTGTAATGATATTGTTGGCAGTATGCATTGTTACCAATCTCCACAGATCTGTCTGGACTCCTTCCATTAAAAGTGAGAAAAACAATCATCATAAATGTATTTCAACTTGGCGCTGCTAAACACTATGATCTGCTCCCCTGACTAAGCCACTATAATAACCATGTATAGATTCTAAAATTGTTACTAGGCCAATGACGTGGTGGGGCTTTCTAAGCCTAGCCAAGTTTTCCAGAAAGAATAATGATGTCCTGTATCCAAATAGGACATAGAGGGCCAGTCATTTATAAACTACCTCTGTCCATAAAGGACATGGGTGCCAGGACAGGTAAAAATTTCCTTTTACCCATCCACTGGTCTAGGTTATACTTAAACTGGGTGATAGGCAAACTCAGCTTCACATGGATGGGTTTTCTTTGACCTACTGATATATAGGAGATTTATAAGTGAGGGGTTTGCAGATATCTTGTAAGCTAGGCATAGATCACCCCTCAAAAATATATAGGAGACTGGGTAGAAGGAAAGGTCTTTAAGGTGCTCTGCATAAGGCACGTTTGTTACACTTTGTATTCTTTTTTAAGGAACATCTGAGGTTGCTCTAGTTGCTACATATGCTTGGTCAGGTATATACCAAAGGAAGCATTGTACTCTATGACTGGCCTGATAAAGACTACAATGGGATAATGACCTCTTTGGACCTAGATGCCATGCCCTTACTTAAAAATTGTGCAGCATAAAAGGATTTCTTCATCATTATGGGAACTTGGTGGTCGAAGGTAAGGCTACTGTCCACGTGCGTACCCAGATCCCTGACCACTTAGTTGACTCTTAGGGACATATTATCAACATAGTAATTAGCCATGATGGTTGACTTCCCAAATGGTACAAAGTGTACAGTTATGCATTTTGCTGTCTACACCAAGATGTGTTCAGTATTGCAAACGCCAGACAGCAAAGTAACTGTGTGTGGGTTCAAATCCAAGCAGTAGCAATCAGATTTTATTACATAACGTTATGCAATTAGTAAGTAAAAATACAAATGCAAGAATGTAAATGGACATCTCTTTAATTGGAATGCAAATGTCACATATGCAATAGTCACAAAACTACAAATGACTCTCCAAAAAATAAGAAAACCAAAACCTCTGTCACGGACCCACAAAAACTGTTAATTCTCCAGCACTGTGGTACAAAACCTTAAAGGAGTAATAAAACATAACCAAAAATCAGTACTTTCTATACAACACCAACAAGGTAATTATTCAATTACATAATTAATTAATTAGACAAAACTTAAAACACCTCTAATTAATTTCCCCATTTAATCCCGTTGGAATCATTGTATCATACTTTAAAATAAAGACAGACTCCTTATATAAAAGTTGTTCTTTAAGAAAAATCTCATCTTCATTTTGCAAATTTACCTGTTCTAAAACACTACCTTGTAGCAATGAAAAATCACTGTTGTGTTTCTTTAAAATGAGAAGCTATAATTTTGTATTTTCTCTGATTTTTAATATATCTGATGTGCTCCATCAGTCTTGTTTAAATGGTCTTTTTGTCTCCCCCAATATAGAAGACATTACACTGACATTTTAAAACATAAATAACCCCTCTACTGTTACAATAAAATAGTCCCTTAGGTTTAAATCTAATCTTATTAATATATCTAAAGGAGCATACCACATGCTTACAAACAGAACAATTATTGCAACATAAGGTTCGAACAGTCACAGGAGAATTATTAATACTAACACTCGGCAAAACAAAATTGCCATGTACTAGCAAATCCGTAAGATTTCTCCCACGTGTATATGACATTAAAGGTTGTTTATCCAATAGCCTACATAAGTATTTGTCCTTCGAGAGAAAATTCCAATAATACTTTAATATTTTGCATATTTCTTCACTTATATTATAAGTAGAAACAAAATATATTTGTTCCCTCTTCTTATTCCAGCTACTGTTATATGCCCTACTATGTTTCCTTCTAATCACATTTTCATCCAATTCCAACTCTAAAGTGTTATGTATGGCTTCATTTATCACATCCATTTTGTACCCCCTGTTTCGAAACATATTGGCAGATTTGTATAATTCACTCATTAAATTTTCTTTAGCACTACAAATTCTAGATAACCTGAAACATTTGCCATAAGGCAATGATGACAAAAGATGTGGGGGATGACATCTAGTAGCATGAAGATAATGGCTCCCATCCAAAATGTCCTATGTACTCCAGTATAGATTTCTACACTATCTGATCCACAAAGAGTTAAATCTAAATAGGTTACTCTTCTTCCATATTGTAATCCTATGAATGATTGTAGTCGCAAAACTGTTTGCCTAATGTCCATAATAACAATGACATTAATGTGTGCATTAAGATACGTTTCACTGCATATTATACTTCTCAGCCACTTACCCTTAGAAATCTGGACAAAGCCTAAACTAGAGGGAACAAAGGCCCAAAATAACAATAGATTTTAAATATTGTTCTTGCAAACATAGAAGGTTGCTAGAATAACAGTATTTAAATTAGTATGCATTTTCTGAAAGATATGGAGTCTGAAACTCAACTGTATCTCATTATTAAGTGACTTCAATTTTCAGTGATTTGCCACACAACCACAAATTTTTTAAGGAACATACCAAAAAATAAGAGGCAAAACATCTGGACATTCTGAAAAAAAATGGATAATTGAGAGGAATGCTATGCATTCATATCTGGATATGCCAAAGCTTAAGATGGTTATGTGCCAATTTGGATTGCATGTAAAATGCTAAAATGATATGACATTGATGATATTTTTTCTGTTTTCTCTCCCCCACCCCTATGTCTGTCATATTTTTTCCAGCATGATTCCTGCTGTAACTCAAATGACCATCAGCAGGTGGAGCTAGACCAGCTACAGGGGATTAGACTGTCATGTCTTGACAAGTGGTTACTGTGGCAGCACTGCAAACAGCACAGACACCCAGAATTTCTGGGTCCCAACCTGTCTGCAGTGCCTCCACAAACCCTACAGTACCTGCTCCAACTTTATCAGGTAGCTCTAACCTGGGGGCTGGGATAGTGGTACCCACCAGGATAAGTGTTAGTGGATTTAGTGATTATGTCAACTGCCAGGAGTTGACAGGGATGGTGGTGGCCATTATGGACAGGGGCTTCGGTGCTCGAATTGGCAGAAATGAAAAAGTCCTGCACTTAATACAAAAGTCTACTCCCCATCTAGCACTGCCCCAGTTGTCTGTGCAAGGAGATAGAGATGACACTTCTGAGGGTAAGAACTAGATTCTCACTATATTCATGTTGAACGTGGATGCATATCCTGTGTCCCCTATTGTTTCCCAGTCATGGTGCCCCCTACCTTTCGTGTCCATCTTATCAGTCCTTTTATTTCATTCACCAATTGCCCCTAAAGAGATAACCATTTCTTGTGATGAAATGTGTTCGCCAAAAGTGCTTAGAAAAAGTAGGTACATCAGTATAGATTAAATTACTGCTGTATGTGTGTTTAATAGCAGTGATAAGAAAAAAAAACAACCTTTTTTAATCTAAGACAAAAGTAAGGGTGGCAATACTGCTGACTATCCAAAAAATGAGGTGATCACACCAACTTACTTGTTCTGTTAAGTGACAGAAAAAGGTTTGAGTTATATCAATCCCTGCTTTAGTGTGCCTATTGGTTGTCCAAGGCTATTACCTTTTGTCATTCCCACCACACAAAACTATTTCAGGCAGAGTCAAGGCCTCTCTACCAGGGCCTTAGCTTCATCTGTAGCTTTTTGGAAAGGTTTGGATTCCTGAAGTATTCTAGCAGCTGCATGCTTGGTCCTCTGCATATACATTTACTTAGCTCTATAAGCTTGATTCCTTTTCTATGTTTAGATCAGGCTTTGCTAGGACCGTTGTCCAGGGGCTTCTAGACCCGTCTCCTTCCATGTCCCAAATGTAGTAAGCTAGGGTAACCTACCCATATAGCTACTGCAGCAGTGATCAGTATAATGAACATAGTGCAGCTGTGTAAGTAAACTTACCATAACAGTAAATGTTTGTATGATCACTGCTGCAGTAGTTGCTCCCTCCCTCCACCCCCCCCTCACAATTTTTTTCTGGTGTGCTGTTTATGCCAGTGTATGAGCATTTTTTTTTTTGTTATTCCTAGCATTGTCCTTTCAGGGCACAGCCTCCCTCTCTCTGTTGGCATGAAAGCTCTGATGGGCTTGGTGCCTCAACCTGTCTTTTTAGTCAGCTTCTCTCAAGCTGACTGACATTTTGGGCGCATGGAAGGTATCCTGAAGTTTTGGAGGCTGACTGGCTCTTATGTCCTATGCAGGATATAACCCATACAGCTAAGGATACCAGAGCAGTGATCATTTAATCATCTACTGTTATGGGAAGTCTACTTTTACAACTGTAATTTTAGTTGCATGTTGCTAAGTGCTTAGCACGATCCATCTTAGTTGCATAGTGTACATGTTTCACTATGACCATGTTAAGTTTCACAGAACATGTGCTCTGTGTGACCTTGTTTAATTGCACAGTAACTATATCCTCAGTATGACACTTTTTAAAAAATAATCAGTGACTTCACACAATCAGTTAATAACACTGCAGCAAAGAAAAGCATCAATAGAATTTAAAATAATCAAGGACTACAGATTGTGTCCTTGACATAGTGTTTGCAGCCTAATAGTGCTCCCACAACCTGCTTCTGCAGGAAAGAAGTTTTCATCGTTCTTGCACTGAGATGATTTGAGCTGCAGCTGGAGTGTGTTTTGGGCATGTTGCCCATGACTTTTTGGATCTCAGGTTATTACACTATTCCTTGTGACCCTGTTTATTTGCATGACACACATATGCCCAGCATGACCATATTTAGTTGCAGAGTGCACATATGCTCAGCACGACCCTGTTCAGTTGCATAATATATGAGTGCTCAACAGGACCCTGTTTAATAGTATCATACATGTATGCTCAGCATGACCATATTTAGTTGCATAGTACAATTGTGCACAACACAGCCCTATTTAGTTTCACAGTGCACACATGCTCAGCATTGCCCTGTTTAGTTGTATGGTACACATTTGCTTGGCATTACCCTATTTATTTGCATTGTATATATGTGCTCAGCTTGACCTTGTTTAGTTGCACATGACCTTGCCTACTTACATGATACACGTGCTCAGCATACCCTTGCTTCATTGAATAGTACACTTAGGGTCAGCATTACCTATTTATTTGCATGGTACACAGGTGCTTAACGTGACCTATTTAGTTCCATGGTGCACATGTGTTCAGTATGGTTCTGTTTAGCTGCGTGGTATGCATTTGCTCAGCATGACCCTGCATACTTCTGGGGATCACAATTGATAACAAACTCTCCTTCAATAATCACATTCATAATGTAATCAAGCAAACCCATTTCAAACTTGGTAAACTATTCAGGCATAAATATTTTATGAACACACCCACCAAGTTAAAACTGGCCAACTCTCTTCTCCTCCTCACCCTTCTTTATGGTAGCCCCATTTTTACCAACATACATACAACTCTAAAAAATAAATTACAGTCCTGCTACTATAAAATAGCAAAATTTTCCTGCAACATGCCAACTCAAACCCATTGTCTTGCCTTAAAAAGCACAAACTGCCTCGACTTCTCCCACTATCTAACATACACCCAACTAACACTTACCCACAAATTACTATATAACCCCAAATTTTGTCCCATCTTCAGACCATCCTACGTACATACACCTCTGCATATAATCTTAGGTCCTCAAGCAAAAAGCTCCTAAGCATATCCAAGCCCAACAAACGCATTGGACAAAGCCTCTATTGCTTCATCATTGCCAAAGCTTGGAATTCACTACCCTCTTCCATTACTCATATAGACTCCTTAAAAGCATACAAAACTGCACTAAAATCTCTTTATAGGTTCATAGGTAGGTACTAGGCTATTGGCCCTAGGGCCTATATAAGCCTAGCCAAATGGTACCCTGGCTTTTGCCAACCAAGAAAATTATTTTCCTGTGCCCCTGTCAAGCAGAGCCACAAAAGTGATTCCCGGGGTGAATTTCCTGTCTCCCATCCAATCATTAAGACTTTTCTTGAAGAGTGCTAATGAGGATCTTTATTTGATATAGATAGGTAGTTTGTTCCAGAGTGTGGGAAGTCTCTGGGACAGGAATCTATCCCTCCAGCATGTTCTGTTTATTGTGGTGACAAGGTTTAGCTCTATAATCAAACATGTTCCTGTGTTTTGAAAGGCTGGAACCTGTGTTCTGAAAGACTGCCTTCCAGATTATCTGCAAATATACAGAGCTAGGTATATATATTTTTTTGGTTATAGAGTTTGTTAATTGTTGCTTAGATCTCTGTTGAAACTGTTGTCTCACTGTTCTGAGAGAGTGATCTGCAAATATACAGAGCTGAGTATATTTTTGGGGTTTTAGAGTTTGTACTGTTAGATGTTGCCCAGATCTCTGTTGAAACTGTTTTGTCCAACCCTCCCTATTTTTGGTTTATAGTTTAAATTTGGTGGCTTTTGCAGTTGCCCTCCCCACTGTAGATTTGATCTGGGACACTCTCCCAGTCCCATATCTTTACCACATTCTACCTTACAAACTCTTTCTGCACTTGCTTTTAGTCTTTTTTAATTTAATTGCATTTTTTAAACTGTGTTTGGTCTAATATTGCGAAATACTCAAGTGTGCTAGCTTGCACTGCATGTGAATTGTTTTTACTACTGTTTTTGCTAATTTTCTGTAAAAAGAAAAAAAAACTGTAAGCCTGTTTCCTACCTTTCTTGTAAATAGTGTCCAGATACAGATTTGCTGTATCAAGGACTGTATGTAAGCTTCTGAGCCCCCCAAGCCTTTCTGTGTTGGAGGGAAGCCTTCTAGCTTATCAGTGGGAGTGGTAAGCACTAGGTAACCTGTCTACCACATAAGGAGTGGTTCTGGCCCAGAAATTGTAGTTATTGGCCATTTGAGCAATCTCTTCCATCTCTCTCAACTTTCTGATTTGAAAGCCTGCATTTGCACTTGTTTCTGTCTTGTAACTCGTCTAGTGCAGATACAGATTCTTAGTTTTAGTAGTTACATTTGCTTATTCATGCTCAGCACGTGTTCAGAGCTTGTAAGCACTAAATAAGCTACTAATTACTATAGCACTCAATCTTCCTCATTACCTAGAGGAAAACATTTTTTGTATTTACATTTCTCACTTGCTTAGAGAAAAACATCTCTTGTACTCACTTTCCTCACTTATCTAGATGACAATATTTTTTTATTCAGGCATGTCCAAGGGTCAGCTCCCAGTGTTCTCTCCTGTCTATCTTAAGGCAATGTAGAAAGTGCCTCATGTACAAAGACAACCCTCTCCTCCTACCACCCAACACTACAACCTGTGAGAGATGCACTTATCTAGCCAAACTGGAGGTAAAGCTTTATCCAACCAAGACTGAACTTGACAGTCATGAGGAGAAGGTAAACATTTGCACCACACCACACTCATCACATAGTCTCACTAAATCTACACCACCAAAATCAACACATAGTAACACAAAAACATTCACTGAGTCTCTCAATAATAATCTGTCTAAGCAACAGAGACCTCCAAAGCAGAAATGTAAGCAACTTCCATCCCCCAACACAACCCAAATGACACATAGCCCACAGACTCAGTGTGCCACTCAACCACAGCCAATAAGGCAAAACAACATATCCAACACACTAGTCATAGGTGACTATATAGTCAGGCACACTGATGTCCCACTCACCAGGCTAAACATGGAGAAGGTTACTGTCAGCTGCCTGTCGGGTGCCAGGATCCACCACATAACTCACGCACTCAGGTCACTCCACAACAAGTACAAATATGACTCTGTCATTGTCCATATTGGTGTGAATGACCTGGGATGTACCTCCCTGGACTACATGAAAAGAGACATGGAAAAGATCTCCGATCTTGTAGCTCAGGCAAGTATGACCCTAGCCCTGAGTAGCATTCTGCCATCGCGCAGAATGATACCACAGTACAAGGACAAAATGATTGACTTTAACAATTGGCTAAGCTTCTGGTGTCATTCTAAGGGGATCCAGTATCTGTCTGCTTGGGATGACATGGTCGACAGACCATGATGCTTTGCCACAGATGGCCTGCACCTGTTGCCCCTGGGATTCCTGATACTGGCTAAGGCTCTTGCTGCCCCTATAGTGCCTTTTTTAGACAAGGTTCAAATAACAAATTCACCACCATAACAGGAACAGGCAAGCAAAAACTGAGGGTAATGCTACTCAGTGCTAGAAATCTAAATCTCAAAATGCACTCACTAGAGGCACTCCATAAAATAGAGAACATCAATATCTGTGCAGTGACTGAGACCTGGTTTGAGGCTCCAGACAGCACCCCTGCACTACCAGGCTATAACTCATACCACACTTTTCGGCCATGTAACCTGGACCGAAACACCAATGGCGGAGGTGTGTCCATATTCATTAAGGATATTTACACCTCCAGGCTAGTTGCTCAGCATAATGCATCCAAGGTTATCCAAGTGCAACTAACTCTGGGCAAAACTGCAATCCAAATTTTAGCTTGCTACAGATCACCCACCATGCCCCTGGATTCCCACTCCTCTTTTCTTGATGTACTGGAAAATATTAGGGTTCAACCAAACACCCTAATAATGGGCGACTTCAACTACCCCACGATTAACTGGGAAAACTACTCGTGTATGAACTCCTTAGATCAACGCTTTCTGGAATTCATAAACTCCAGTGCCCTGGATCAACTTATCCACACCCCCACCAGGGGCAACAATATCCTAGACCTAGTCATTACCAACATGAGTGACCAGTGTTCCACACCTGAAGTCAACTTCTCGTTGGTCCGAGCCGACAATAAGCTAATCACCCTTGGTATCCACATCCCGCCCCTACCCCCCATTAAGGAAACCACAGTAAAAAAATTCTCCGAAGCCAACTTCATGCTTCTTAAGACAGAAGTGGTGAACTTCATGACACCCATGCAGATGGACAATACAGTTACAACTGCTGAATCCTACACAAATGCACTCTATAAGCACTTACACGAGTGCATGGATCGTGCTATCCCAAACAGAACCAAGACGCTATCCTCCAAAAAAAGGAAGCCAATCTGGTGGTCCCCTGCCATAAACAAACTGTAGAACAGAAGGAAGAAACTGTTGCAAAAGAGAGTAAAATCCCATGAGTGGAGGAGCTCCCTGGTCAGCCTCAGTAAGAAGCTGAGATCCCGTATAAGATCCTCCAAAGCTAGATATGAAAACAAAATCACCACTAATTCCAAGGACAACCACAAAGCATTCTAGAGCTATGTCAAGAATCCCGATGGCAACAGCCAGATCTGCTCTGAGTTACAGCACAAAGGCAAGAAAATTACAGAACCAACTGATATTGCCAGCATCCTGGCAGATAGGTTCAGTGCTAGCTTTACCCCCCTCTCACCTCCTAAAGGGCCCATATCTATACAGGAAGAATGCAGCATCCCAGTAATCACAACTACGCAGGTAAAAGCTGCACTGTCTAAGGCCAAAAACACAGCATCCATGGGACCAGACAACATCCCAGGCTGCGTTTTACATGAACTTCAGAATGAACTGGCTCCCCACTTAGGCACCATGTTCAATAATAGCCTCGCATCAGGCTTTGTGCCCACTGAATGGTGCAAAGCAACAGTTATCCCACTCTACAAAGGGGGTGCCACCACTTATCCCGGGAACTATCGACCTATTAGCCTGATGAGCCTGGTCTGCAAGGCCATGGAACGTATCATCATGGAACTCATAAACAAAGACATTGGTAACCTCCAAACTCTGGATTCCACCCAGTTCAGGTTTGTGAAAGGCAGATCATGCCTCCTGAACCTGATCGACTTCTTTGAGGCACTCACCAAAGCTGTAGATGAGGGTAAGGTGGTTCACACAGCCTATCTTGACCTTGCCAAGGCTTTCAACACCATCCCCCATTCTGGAATTATAGCTAAACTCACTAAACTAGGTATAAATACCTACGTCACAAGATGGGTTGCCAACTGGCTCACTGACAGAACCCACACTGTAAAAGTTGCAGACTCCAAATCTGACCTCAAAGCAGTGACAAGTGAAGTACCACAGGGTTCTGTCCTGGGACCTCTCCTGTTTGGTATCTATTTCTCTGAAATACAGGCTAACACAGAAGGCCTCTGGCTAATGAAGTTTGCAGATGACTGCAAACTAGGAGCCATAGTCAAGTCCCCAAATTATGTGGACATCCTATAGAAGGGCCTCGCTGAAACAGATAACTGGTGTCAGAGCCATGGCCTTAAACTCAATGCCAAAAAGTGCAGTGTCATCCTCTTTGGTAAAAACGCTGTACCTAGAACTACCACATAGGCAGCAATCTACTTAACACCGAATGCGTGATAAGAGACCTTGGGACCCAGGTGGACAGTAGTCTCTCCTTTGATAGTCACATCACCACAGTAGTCAGGAAGTCCTTCTACATGGCACACCTCATTTTTAAAGGGTTCTCATCCAGGAAAAAAGAGGTCATTTCTCCCCTCTACTCGACACTCATTAGACCCATTATAGAGTACAACGCCCCTTTTGGAATGCACCTCACAAGACATCTGCAGCAGCTGGAAAGGCCACAGGAGTACCTTACAAAGAGAATTACTGGCCTTAAACAAATGCCCTATACTGACTGCCTCAAAAAACTCCAGCTTTAATCCGTAGCATATCGTCTACTCCGAGGTGATCTCTGTCTAACATATAAAGCTATGTCAAACCCAGAGCTGTTGGACATGCTACACCTAAAGAAATCCCAATCCCTCCGAGCTACATGCTCTAGGGACCTAAACCTTGTCACCACAATAACAGGGCATGCTGGGAGGATAGAATCCTGTCCCAGAGACTTCCCATACTCTGGAACAGGCTACCCATCTATGTCAAGCAAAGTTCTTCATTACCACTCTTACAAAAAAAATCTTGATGAGTGGATGGGAAATAGGAAATACACCCCAGGGATTACTTTTGTGTCTCTGCTCGACAGTGGCATAGGAAAACAGCTTTCTTGGGTGGCGTAAGCCAGGTAACCTTGTTGGTTAGACTTACGTAGGCCCTTGGGCCGATAGCCTAGTACCTACGTATGAACCTATGAACAACTCACCTAAACCTCCTTAAAGAGGTCACTGTCTCTGTCACTAGTCTCCATCAAATAATGTCCTTTATCTCATACACCTCTGTTATTGGTCCCTAATTTTTTTCTTTTGCTATACCTCTAGAACCTATTATTTTACATGCTAATTTGCTCTGCACTTGCAGCAACCTTATGGACCAAAAAAAAAAAAAGAGAGAGAGAGATGTGAATGTTGTTTATACATGTCTGTACAAAACTGCTTATAGTTTCCATACTGTAATTACCCTAAATTTCTGTAAATACTTGTCGATATGTAAGATGTTTAGTTGAACTGATAACTTATGACTAATGTAAAATTGTAATGGCAAGTGATGTTCCTTATACTCTATATAACTGCTCATATGATATGATGTTTTGTAACCTTTCTTGGAGCTCATCTCCCTGGGCCTCCACTAAAAATGGGTTTCAGACCCAGTGAACTTTCCCAGTTACCAAATGTCAATAAATAAATGATAGTTACATGATACACATGTTCTCAGCATAACCATGTTTAGCTGTATAATATACATGTGCCCAGCATAATCCTATTTTGTTGCATGATGCATGTGCTCAACATGGTCTATTTAGTTGCATGATATGTGTCCTCACTGTCCTATTTAGTTGCATGATATATATATATATATATATATATATATATATATATATATATATATATATATAATCTGTGTATGTATGTGTATGTGTGTATATATATATATATATATATATATATATATATATATATATATATATATATATATATATATATATACACACACACACATATATATATACACACACGTGCTTAGGACGATGTGTTTAGTTGCATGGTACATAGGTGCTTAGAATGACCCTTTTTAGTTGTACAGTAGATACATGCTGTATGATGATGCTTTTGTGTCAGGTTATGCAAATCACTGTGTGTGAATCTAGGATTTCTGATTCTCTATACAAAGTCTTATTTTCTGCTGCACCTCTTGCTTTGCCTGTCTACCCCTTTTGTTCAGGCTTTATGTACAATACTGTATTCTTCTTGTAGTAACTGTACTGCCTAATACAGTATTTCCATTGCAGTTCAGTGTTTCCTTTTCACTTTTAGCACACTAGTGCTATACATAATCACTATCTGATGGCTGTCTGGTGAGTGGTTTATAGATTAGCTAGGCTGTTCTCCACTACTAACCTTAGATTTCAGGCATTTCTTTAATTTTCTGTCACTGGTTGGTGCTGATTTGCTCCGTTTTAGAATTCTAAGACCTTTTGTAAACCTGTACAGATTTATAAACCACTTACATGTGGACCAGTACTGAACTCACAATGCTAATATCTGCTAAGCACGCAATGCCCTTCATAGTTTGAGCCCAGTGGTATTATGCATAACTGCTAGAGAAAATATGGTACGATATTCACAATAAGGCATTGACAATCTGTGGATTTACAGGGTGTTAAATGTAAAAATGTCCAAGGTAAAGTATAATTTATTTTATTTAAATAACATTTTGATTCATAATACAAGACCTTAACTATGGAATATGAACAAATAAAAAGAAGGAATGATAAAAATGATAAAGCCAGTGCAAAAGATGTCACAAAATGAGCATAAGAAAATGTAGTTTACTCCTTGAGAAAACTGTTTGTTGTTCATTGCACTACCAACATATATATATATATATATATATATATATATATATATATATATATATATATATATATATATATACACATATATATATATACATATATATATATATACATATATATATATATATATATATATATATATACACTAATACACCAGGGACCACAGTATATAAATTACAACAAACAACAACAGAAGTATCACCCAGGCTAATGCTGTAAACCAAGAGGCTGTAAAAATAAGGCTGGAAACGTTGTCCACAAAAATGCCTTAACTTTCTGTTTAAAACAAATGTAATATCTTGAAAGTTAAAATAGAAAGTAAAAAGTCCCTTATTGTCCACAAACGATAAGTGCTTTCGAGAGAGTCTTTATCAGATCGTAATAAAAGATGGGACAGTTGTTTTACTTATAAAAGGATTTTTCTAATTGTTCAGCCAATGAAGGTTTGTTTACTTATAAAAGGATTTTTCTAATTGTTCAGCCAATGAAGGCTTGTGCTTTACAATTTATCCAATCTAATGTCTTATATTCCCATCCTGTTTTGAAACATTAGGGCCAATGAAAAACATGTGTAGTTGCCACACCTCCAACTTCTTTGTGAGTGCTTTCGTCTTAAATATAATTTGCATGCATATGATTTAACAGAAAATTTCCACAAATGAATGCCCAGTACTTCCAATTGTAACCAGCCTCAATGGGTGCCCAACAAGAAAAAATATAAGCCAACACTTTCCAACCAGTGCATCGCTTTAACTCTTCTTCCGGTATACTTCCAAGGCAAAAGCTATATGCAATTTCAATCATTAACAGTTCGTATTAATCAAACAATTAAATACATAAGTTTCATGGGATGTACATCCTTTGATGTTTACCACATAAAAATGTTATTGTAACTCCATTTATTGCAATATTTGATTTACATGGAAACAGTCATAACTTCATAGGTTATGTAAATGAGCTAGATGCTTCAACAAATCAGATTTTCAGCTCTACTATGGCAAGGAATTAAAGATCCAATAATATTCAAAAGCTCAGTAGCTTCTGATAGGATATTCCATCTTGTCATTTGCCAATCACCAACTTGCTTGACCTTACGTATGCAGCTCTATGTCTCTGTTCGACTTGTGCGATACTTTTCGTTCCTAAACAATATATAGCAGATCAATTTGATGGGCAGCTCATTTTCTTAAAAATAGGCACATAAGATTCGTACGATGTGCATCCTGTGATGTTTGCACATTAATGCATTTAATGTTAGCGAGAGAATATCCTACAATGAAACATTCGTAGCTTCATGACTTATGCAAATGAGCTGGATTTTTAAACAAATCAGGTTCCTTGCACTACCAACATATATATATATATATATATATATATATATATATATATATATATATATATATATATATACATTATATACACTAACACACCAGGGACCACATTATATAAATTACAACACAGGAACAAAAATAATTTATGAACAAAAGCACTGATGGCTGCAATTAAGTTTTGTTTAATTTTCTAGTGAGCTTAGAAAAAAACACTATAGTAGGCAGAGTGCTTATATCTTCAGTCTGGCATACATCCATTCCCATAGGCCAAGTTCCAGAAGACTTGCTCTCAGTGTAAGCCTGTTTATAGCTAGGCCTTACACCAAAGTAAGTCACTTACATTTAGAGAAAGTCTTTGGATTCTAGCCCTAAATGTCAGGAGTGATCCACTGATCTACAGCAGGAGCAGGTTTATTAAGAGTTGATGCATGTCTCCTGTGTGTTGTGATACATGAAACAGAAGGCTGAATAATTTCATTTATCCATATGTGCATTAATTCTCAATGACTTCTTAACAGCTGGCCTGGAGTGGATTCATCTTATTTATTTCTTGGTTATTTATTTTTAATGTGTAGCATTTTGAAAACTCATGCATTTGCACAGAAAACCACAGGGCCTGATTCCAAAAGACTTGCTCTCAGCATAAGAAACCACTTACACTGAGAACAGGCTGCATGTGTTTTGTAATCTGGCCCCCTGTGCAAACCTATTTATAGCTAGGCCTTACACCGAAGTAAGTCACTTACACTGAGAGCAAGTCTTTCAGAATTAGGCCAGACTTACATTGAGAGCAACTCTTTTTAAATCTGGCCAACAATGTTTGCCTGTTAAATGTCAGCTTAAAAAGTAATTTAGTGCCTGTCAGCCAGTTCCACTCGGAAACATAATGTAAAATCTTTGACTGCATGTTCTGTGGCTGTTATTTCACTGATAAAATAGAGTACAAAATAATTAGGTGAGTCACTTTTGGAAGGATCCAAATGTCTAAACAGACACCGAACAGTTAATATTTAATATTTATAGACGTAACTCGATTTTTTTTTTGACTGAGCAACATTTTGTGTGTGTAATAAATAATTTCAGAATCTGATGTAACTATTTATAAAAGTACTCATTATTTTATATGAGCTATTGTTGCTGCGGAATTGTTTTTGTGTAGATATGTATGACATGGTGATTACAAAATGTGTTTGCATTAATGCACACATTTTACACGAGAAACATGTTAAGCACTACATACATGGAATAATGTTCCTCATCAATTTAAAACAGTTGCCCATGGCAGTATATAAATAATGCACCTCAGAAAAAGGTTAAGTAGAATTTTCCAGAGGGGAAAAAAACGTAATTTATAATGGTGTTAGAAAACATGTATTTTCATTGTGGAATGTGCAATGCTCTTTTCAGAGAGAGGTAACATGTAACAAGGCTATAGACAGAGTAAAATGACATTAGCAGGATGTTATGAAAACCTTTTCTTTAGTTTATGCTGTTAAAAGATCTTCACAATATGCAGTAGCACTAATTGCGCTAAGTTTTGCTAAAACAGAATACATGACTTTCTATAATCTATAAGTGTAGTATAACTGTCGCAAATTTTAACTGAATTAAAATGTAATGAACTAGGCAGATGAAAATTCTGCTAACTCCTAGCAGACATCAATGACCATTTAACAGAAATGTCATTATAAATATTCCATTTCTTTCATCTTGATGATCTCTGTGATTATCAGTAATCATTAAGAATATTGGTATGCAAATATGTCTTTGTTAATTAAAGTTCTGTTCTGTTTAGTTGTGTTGCTAAGTAACTGGACTTCATGAAAGCTACAGGAGTTGTTTGAATCATTTTACTCATATCAGCATTCATTTCTTATCCATGTTCTGTTATAGTTTCAATTTGGCATGTGCTGGCATAACTTTAGCGAATGTTGTAATTTGTATGGTAGAACAACTTTAGCGAATGCTGTAATTTGTACGGTAGAACAAGATGGATATAATAATCATGTGATGTATAGTATATTCCTGTAGAGATCATTAATTGCCGGTCCTGACATAATATTTATGTAGCCAAAAAGATCAAGCATTTCAGTCTATGGATTGAAGATGGCCCTTACCTCAAATATATCCACTAATGTTGTTTTATAGATGTAAATGAATTATATCTACCTATTTGTTCTTGGAAAAAAATGACTTTCAGATTCACTCACTTATTTCTTTGTCTCTCTGTCTGTTTGTGATTTTAGATTAGGACAGTCTGGTTGGGCATAACTCATTTTAAGAGCCCATCTTAAATAGAAGTTTGGATAGAAAAACTCAGAGAAGTATGAATTCAAAAAACAGAAATAGTCTAGTTGGTTTAAATGGACATCTAATTTAGATCAGATGAAAGAATTTGTGTAATCTTTGATAGCAAACAAATGTGGGATACAGTTTAATTTGACCATCAGTCATCCACTGTATCTTTTTTAGATATCTGAATAATAAAGATCCCTGAGGAAATTCTGAATACAGTAATATGTAGAAAGCCTCGAGGTAAGAATTCTTTATTACAAGCCAACAGTTGTCATTCTAATTATGTTATATATAATAAATATACTGTAGTTTCGGATCCTATACCTGAACAGAATTTGTTCACAAGAAGAAGAATACCAAACACATTCAGAAGAACTTGCACGTGGATTTGTTCACAGGGATTATTGTACTCAGCAAAGTATAAAATAAACCAGTATAGTAGTGTGCAGATGTAATAGATAAGATTTATCACATTAAGTACTGGTTGTCCAAATGGAGAGATGAAAAAATCAGCAAGCAAAGGAAAGTGGTATTGCTGGAAGTGAATTCATCCTCAAGTGTTGGTGAGTCCCTTCACTAGGTGGACCATGTTTTTACAAAATCTCACCAAGACAGCAGTGATATATATATATATATATATATATATATATATATATATATATATATATATATATATAAAGTATTTTATATAGCATATATCATGGGCAGAAGTAGGTTAAAAAAGACAGCTGGGTGCACAAATCCCAGGATAAAAAAGTGCGCAATACTGGTAGGCGTACTGGTGCCAGGACCAGGAAAAAAAACAATAGTGTAGAATCCAAAAGATACAGAAACATTCCTACAATGGGGTTAGGCCAGGCGCAGAGGGTGGATGCCCCCCCCCCATTGTAGAACGTAGTAGTAGCCCACAAAAAAAAAAACAAAAACTGACAAGCCAAAAAAGCCATAAATATGAGAGAGTGGAATATTGAGGATAGAAAAGACATAATGCATTGTTATTATTATGCAAGAAGTCCAGAATTTCAAGACAGAAGATATTCAAAAAGATTAACAGAGAAATTATAGGAAAAAATTGCTTGCACAAGAAAAATTATCAAAAGCTTCAAATGCAAATTTGTGTTCATTAATACAGAAGATCCATGAAAAACATTATCTAGACCAAGAAACTTTAGTCTGTTTGGAAAAAGAAGAATGTGAAAATATAAAGAATAAAACCTAGAGATGTTTGAAAGGTATAAAAAAGAAACATGGGCTTGGGAAAGAAAGAGACATATTTTATGGTGCAATATTTATGCAAAGGAAAAAGCCAAACTAATCAATACAAAAAAAAAAACAGCTCCAAAGATATTTGAAGAGAAATACAGCCAAAGGCACCCAGATATGAAAAATTTCACAATACAAAAAACAAGATCACAAAGGGGGATTGTAGAACCCATTAGTAAAGTAGTAGCTAAACAATTAGAAGCTGAATTTATGGAATATCTGTGAAGTGAAGGGCTCAGTGTTGAAAATCCAAATCTGGCAATATCACAGCATGATAGAAAAATGAGTCCCCAAATTAAGTAGAAACAGTAGAATGGGAAGCGTATGATCACTTCACACATGCAGGTACTCTGGAGCTTTCAGTATAGACCAGTACAAAAGTTTAGCTGGCGTTGCACAACAAGGAAAGGATGAGGAAGCAGTTGTAACTCTGACTCAGTCAGTTGTGGAGTGATGGGCTACTGAATTCCCATATGAAAGAGTAACAAATGATGCAGGATGTAGCTGAAAAGAATATATCACAGGAAGATGTTCTGTGACTTGCTGTAAACTGCCCACAGGAACAAAGAACGTGTCCTTAGTTTAGAAGGAAGTGACCTAATGGAATAGTTGCTTGATTTAATGGTGGCCATGTTGATGCAGCAGTTAGAGTTGTCACCTCCAGTTCTCTGGTTCAGTTCCTGGCTGGGTGCCTTCTTTGCAGAGTCTGCATGTTCATAGGTTCATAGGTTCATAGGTTTATACTAGGCTATCTGCCCTAAGGCATTTATAAGCCTAGCCCAAATTATTGTGGCTTACGCCACCCCTTATATGAAAAAATACTGTGCCCATTAGTTTGTTGTGCCTCTGTCCAGCAGTGACCCAGAGATGATTCCCGGGGTAAACCTACGATCTCCCATCCACAGGTCTAGATTTCTCTTGAACAGAGTCAGCGAGGTGCTCTGCCTCACATGGACTGGGATTTTATTCCACAGCATAGGGAGTCTCTGAGTGATAAATCTATCCCTCCAGCACGTCCTATTTATATCCGTGCTAAGGTTTAAGTCGCTTGCTCTAGTGGTTTTGGTGGATTTGGATTTTTGAGGTGGAGCATGTCCATTAATTCCGGGTTGGACATGGCCTTGTATGTCAGGCACATGTCACCTCTGAGCAGACGGTATGCGACTGAATAGAGCTGGAGTTTCTTCAATCTGGCAGCATATGACAGATTTTGGAGTCCCTTTATCCTTTTGGTGAGGAACTTTTGGGGTCTCTCCAATTGCTGCAGATGTCGGGTGAGATACATCCCGAATGGGGCATTGTACTCGATCATTGGTCTGATAAGTGAAGAGTACAGGGAACAATGACCTCACTAGATCTGGATGTGAATCCCTTCATGATCAGGTGGGCAATGTAGAAGGTCTTTCTAACCACTTTAGCAATGTGAGTGTCAAAAGAAAGGCCACTGTCAACCTGGGTCCCCAGGTCCCTGATAACCTCTTCTGTGCTTAGTGGATTGCCACCTATATGGTAGCTTGGGGTTACCTTGTTTTTCCCGAAGGGTATGACTATACATTTTTGGCGTTTAACTTCAGGCCATGGCTCTGGCACCAGCTATCTGTTTCCGTGAGTCCCTTCTGAAGGATATCAGTGTCCGATGCACTTTCCACTATGGCCCAGTTTGCAGTCATCTGCAAACTTTGTCAGCCAAAGTCCTCCCATGTTGGCCTGTACTTCTGAGAAGTAGATGCCAAACAATAGGGGCCAAGGACCGAGCCCTGTGGGACACCACTTGTGACCGGCTTGGAGTCTGACACAGCGCCAGCAACTCTAACCCTGTGGGTTCTGTCCTTAAGCCAGTTTGCAACCCATCTTGTGACATATGGGTTTACATTTAAGCTGGTAAGTTTTTCTACAATACCCGAGTGGGGTATTGTGTGAAAGCCTTTGCAAGGTCAAGGTAGGCTGTATGGACTGCCTTTCCCTCATCAATGGCCTTGGTGACTATTTCAAGAAGTCGACCAAGTTCAAAAGGCATGATCTTCCCTTGACAAAGCCAAACTGGGTCGGGTCCAATGTCTGCAAGTCCCCTATATCTTTGTTTATGAGCTCCATTATGATCCTCTCCATAGCTTTGCAGACTAGACTTGTTAAGCTTATGGGGTAATTACCAGGGTCCGTAGAGGCGCCACCTTTGTGGAGTGGGACCACAGTTGCCGTACGCCACTCCTTGGGCACGTATCCTGTGGTAAGGCTGAGATTAAACAGCTGCCTTATGTGCGGGTTTAATTCCTCATTTAGCTCGTGTAGCACACAGCCGGGGACACCATCCGGTCCCATTGATGCTGTGTTTTTAGCTTTAGAGAGAGCAGCTTTCACCTGCGCATTTGAGATGTCCGGGAGGCTACACTCGGCTGGGATAGTTATCTCTCCTTTAGGGGAGAGGGGTGAAGTTTGCACTGAACCTGTCTGCCAGTATGTTGGCAATGTCTGTGGGTTCAGTGATTTTTGTATCATTTTGGACTAATTCTGAGCATATCTGTGAGTTTCCACCCAGGTTCCTAACATAGCTGAAAAAGGCCTTATGATTGTCCTTTGAATCCATGGCAATTTTTCTCTCAAAATTGGCCTTAGTTGATTTTATGAGTGCTCGTATTTTTTACTAATAATGATCAGGGGTGACTTCCCTTTTATGGATTTTGTTCTATCATGTAATAGCTTTCTCCTCTTATTGTAAAGTTTGTTAATGGCTGGGGTCCACCAGACTGGACGTTTGCCCTTTGTGGAAAGAGTCTTGGTTTTATTTGGGATTGCCTGATCCATGCAGTCCTGGAGGTGTTCATAGAAGGCATTTGTAAGGGCTTCCGCAGCTTGGGTTGTGGTTTCCTCTGACTCAGGGGCCTTGAAGGATACCACACCAGTCTTGAGTAGTGTGAAGTTTGCTTTAGAGAAGTTCTTCACTATGGTCTTTTTGTTTGGGGTGGGCGGGATGTGGATTTCCAGTGAGATTAGTTTATGATCAGATCTCACTAATGAGGGATATACTTCGGTGTGGAGCATTTTGTCCCCATGTTTGTGACAATGAGATCTAGTATATTTTCTCCTCTCGTGGGAACAGTGACTAGCTGTTCCATGGCATTTGAATTTATGAACTCCAGGAACCGTTGGGCTAGAAAGTTAGGGCTTGAGTAATGTTCCCAGTCTATATTCGGGTAGTTGAAGTCACCCAATATGATGGTGTTTGGAGATACATTTATACCCTCCAGTGTCTTCAGGAAGGCTGTGTGGGGTTCCTGAGTTTGAGAGGGTGGCCTGTAGCATGCTACAATTTGTAGAGCAGTTTTGCCTATTGTTAGTTGCACCTGGATGGTTTCGAAGCTTCATGCGTTGCCACCAACCTGGAGGTGTGAGTATCCTTTATGAATATGGATACACCCTCCTTTTGTGGAGTGGTCCGGGTTTTGGGGCGGAACGCATGATATGAGGTAAAACCTAATAGTGCCGGGGTGCTCTCAGGAGCCTTGAACCAGGTTTCAGTTACAGCACAGACATCGATGTTCTCCATACTGAGAAGGGCCTCGAGTGCGTGCATTTTGAGATTTAGACTTCTGGCATTGAGCAGCATTACCCTCAATTTCTTCCCATTTTTGTTTTCTAGGGTGGTAGGTTTAGAATTTGAGCCTTGCCTAAAAAGGCACTATGGGGTGGCAAGAGCCTTAGCCAATATCCGGAATCCCAGGGTGACAGGTGCAAGCCGTCCCTTGCGAAGCAGCGTGGCTTGTCAAGCATGTCATCCCAGGCAGACAGACACTGGATCCCCTTTGAATGACACCAGACATTAAGCCAATTGTTAAAGCTGATCATCTTGTCTCTATATTGTGGCATCATTCTTGGTGAAGGAAGGATACTGCTCAGGGTTAGGGTCATACCTGCCTGGGCTACATAATCAGAGAGCTCCTCTATGTCTCTTTTCATGCAGTCCAGGGAGGTGCGTCTCAGGTCGTTCACACCAGCATGGACAATGACTGTGTCATATTTGTACTTGCTGTGGAGTGACCCGAGTGCTTGTGTTATGTGGCGGATTCTAGCGCCCGATAGGCAGCTTACTGTGACCCTCTCCTTGTTCAGCCTGGTGAGTGGGACGTCAGTGTGTCTGACTATGGAGTCACCTATGACAAGTATGTTTGGTGTTGTATTTGGCCTTAAGGGCTGTGACTGCTTTGCACACTGCTTTTGTGGTTTATGTGTTGCTTGTGGGGTGTCTTGAGGTAGCAGTTGTTTGGGTGTCTGCTTTGGAGGCCTCTGCTGTTTAGGTAATTTTTACTCAGAGCCTCCGAGTATGTCTTTGTGTGTTTATGTGTTTGATTCAGTGGAGTGGTAGCATTATGTGAGGCTGGTTTTGTGGTGTGTGTAGTTGCCTTCTCCTCCTGTCTGGTCTTGCCAGTCCTGAGTTGAGAGAGCTCAGCCTCCAGTTTGGCTAAATAGCTGCATCTCTCGCAAGTATTTGTGTTATGTGGGAGGAGGAGAGGGTTGTCTGTGTACATGAGGCAGTTATAACATTGCCTCAAGATTCCCAGATTCACCAGCTGGACCGGAGAGGAGATTGACAACTGACCTTTGGACATGCTAGAATAATATTGGGAAATCCTTAATTGAAAACAAGGGCCAGTGGGGAGTGAGGGTGTAGTGCTTTTAATTTTTAGTGCTGACTTATATAATTGCTTTAGTGAGCAAGTGCCAGGTAACTTGAGTGCAATGTGATACAAGTAACTAAATGCAAAACGACAAACAGTAACTTTCTTTCAAGTGAAACAAGGAAATAAGTACAGTAAGCAATGCAGATATCACTAGTGATCCACAGAAGCGCTGAGAAGTTGCGTATTAGGTGAATTAGCTTCCAGGGAAATAACAAGCAAACAAACAACAAGTATATAAACAAAGCTAGATTCAGTAGGCCTGGATCTAGTCTATGCTAGAGCAAACAAGGTGAACCAATTTCAGTAAGATACAGTTCAAATATTCAGGCACTATAAACCTTTAACCAGAAAATTCCCAGCTCAGAAGGGCAGAGTCCAGCCTCTTCTCCCACAAGAGTGCAGTCCACGAACCTTCTTAATGTAAAATAACTGGCCTGAAGCCCAAGTGCCTAAACCAGAACCCCTCCCTGCAGTCACTTGGGTTTCCTCTGGGTGCTCTGGTTTTCTCCCACATTCCAAAGGCATGCAGCAGGTGGACTGGACACTCTAAATTGGCCACAGGTGCGAGTGAGTGGTACTGATGAACTACCATGACAGGGCTAGCCACCCGGCAGAATAAACCTTGGCTTGAGGTGATTGTCATTGTTAAAATGACACCCCGACCCCATGTCCAAAATGGGAAAAAGGGGTTGAGGATGGATGGATGGATAGACACATTAAGATCAATGCAAGAAATAGTTTACAGAAAGTCAATAAGACCCAAAATGTTAGAATTTTGATAAAAGAAATGAACACAGTAATCATGACTATTAACAGAAATTCATGTGATATAACAGAAGTAACTGGGATATATTACTGTATAGCTAAATTAATAACATAAAATCTTACCACATAAACACAGGGCAATAAGGGAAAGGAAGGGAAGAAATCAAATGCTATCGTGAAAGTATCAAATAAAGAAAACTGTAAAGCAAACAAGACAAGAAGTGTCACTGTTACAAGAATACAAAAGAGGGAACAGATCAACAAAAATACTTAAAAAGATAAACGTAATAAAAGCAATCCGCAGTATCAGAACAGATCAGGATCTATAGTATGTTATTGCAAATAATAAACAGAAAACATCAGCACAGACAGAAAAACTTAGAAGATATGCAGATAAATATAAAGGAAAAGTACAAAATAAGCAATTTATTGATGACCCAAATGCTTTATGGAGAATTGGGAAACAAAGCAAAAGGAAAAGAGAAATACCTCCAAAAAGAAGCAATAGACACATACCCTGTGGAATATAACAAAGATGCTGAATGGATAGAAGAAGTAAAAGAAATAATAAGTTCAGTTGTACAAGATATGAAATTGGTTAAAGCAGTGACCAGAGAAATTGAAACAAAATTAACAAAAGCTCCTAAATGGAACCCCCAAGGCCTAGATGCAGTACCTTACTTCTGGCTAAAAGTATTAACATCTTTACACAAATATTTAGCCTTGAGTAAGAAATATTTAATTGCACATCCTGAATAGACACCAACCTGGTTAAGAACAGGATAAATGATACTCCTCCTAAAGAGTGAACTTGCAAACTATCCTAAAAACTATAAACCAATAACTTGCCTTATGACAGGGTATCAATTATATACTGGCATTAATGCTAACAGCGTTTATAGTCATTTAGAAGAAAATCCAATAATGGCAGTAAAACAAAAGGGGAATAAAAGAAAGCTGCATTGACTTTCATTTGTTGTTGATTATTTGTTGTTAAATAAAGTCAAAATGGAGAATTGTAAAAAGGGGAAAATCGAAGTTTGTCGTGACTAGACTACAAAAATAATTCATAGGTAAAGGAGTGCTCACAGATCTATACAATGCACCCTGCATTTGATTCAGAGGGTGGATATTCCAGGTTGCCTTTTTGTCACCACTGCTGTTTTGTCTTGCCCTTAACCTATTACGTTGTCTACTTAACAAATTAGGCCATAGTTACAATTTGACTCCCAGAAAACAACAAAGTACAAAAAATTATTTGTTATTTTTTTGTGGATAATTTAAAACTGTATAGTTCATCACATGAGGAACTGAAACCACAACTGCAAGTAGACAAAACTTTCTCAGATGATATATGAATGTTATTTGGTCCTGATGAATGTGCAAAGGCAACCTTTAAAGCAGGAAAGCTGCAGCACCAAGAAAATATCAATCTGGGACAAGGATGTTGTAGAAAGGAACTTAACCAGGAGGGAGTGTGTAAATATTTGGGAACTGATGAAGGATCAGCAATAAAACATAAAAAAATGCAATCAAAATTTAGGAATATTTTAGAAGACTAAAATTAATACTGGAAACAGCCCTGACATCCAGGAACAAAGTCAAAGTTATAAACCGATTTGCTCTTCCTGTTCTAACTTACAGTGTTGAGGTGATTGACTGTCCCCAAAAGGTATTGGATCAGTTGGACAGGAAAACAAGAAAAATGCTTCATATTTACTAAATGATTTATAAAAATTAGTGTATACCAAGATTATGTATTCCCTGTTCTGAAGGAGGTATGGGCCACCTTGAAATTGATTGCTTATGTGGATCTACAGTCTTAGGACTGCATGCATATGTGCTGACCTCACAAGACTCAAACATATTGAAAGTTTTAAAATATAAAATGACAAGTCTAAGATGACTTCCCTGCTTAGTTAGCAGAAGCATATCAGTGTCAAGTGAGAATGGAAATCAAACCAGAAGATTACAAAAATCACACAGCAACTCAATGTGCCAAAAATCAAAAAAAATGGATATAAGGTAAATGATCAGATGAGAAGGCAAGAAATGGGGAAAAGGCATGAATATAGTTGTAAGTACAGAAAACTCCTGGAACAACCCCATGTCAATCAGGATCTAATACAGGAATGGTTAGCAACAACTGAGTTGAAACCAAAAGACAAAAGGATAATTTTGGTGTCCCAGTATAGTGGACTACATACATATTGGTTTATAAAGTCCATTGAACATGTGGAAGAAACAGACAAATTCAGGCATTGTAAAACAGAATTGGTTGCATATCGTGTTGGTGGATGTGATACATTAATGGCAGAGGGCCTGTATACTGAAAGGCATAATAATGTGGCAAGACTGTTGCATTGGGGATTATGTAAACACACAACATGAAAGACCGAAACAATACTAATTTCATTAGGAATGGGGTCCATGCCCATTCTGGTATTAGAAATCCAAATGACTGGAAAAACTTAAACCAATGATAAACATGATATGGTTTCTGTCACTATTATGGCAATAATATTAAATATATTACTACTAATCACTGGAGTAATTTACAGGGGAACAATCATTTGGTTACTATGTTGGCTGATATGTAAATATACTTGTATTAGGGAAAATCAGTATCTTAACATCTGAGTTCCTTTAATAGGCATTATGAACAGGAACTCATTCAAACTGTTATACATAAATCTGACTTTTACTGCACCATGTGGGACTCGTTCCTGGTGTAAACATGTGATCAATAGTAAGAATTTGTTTCAGCAGATACATCAAAGAATTTTGAGATTTGTAATTTAATCAGTTGTAGAAGTCAAAGGTTAAGGTATCTGGTCATAAGTTCCATCATATGGGATTGTTTCTGGTGTAAATATGTTATCAACAATAAAAAATGTTTCTTCAGTGAATACATCAAGGATTTTTAAAGATTAATTAGTAGCAGATGTTGAATGGTAAGGTATCTGGTTATATGTTCTTGTACCTTAAATTTTGCATTCTGTTCCATATCCTTTGCTGACGTTCTGTCTCAGAGACTGCCTGTAATGACATATTGTCTGCAACTTTGTTGACCTGCCAACTCTAACCTGTTTACTAATGTAATCTATCACAGTATGAACAGCAGTGGGCTCAGAGCTGAACCCTAATGCTCACACAGATCCCCCTAGCAACCCCTCTGTGAGACAGAATACCATTCGTACATGTGTCATTGGGTCTTGGTACATAGCTTGTGCTAATTCTACCAGTGTTTTCTGGGACTTCAAACCACTGTAGTACTGCCCAAATCATCTTTCTTGGCACCCTGTTGTATGCTTTCTCCAGGTTCAGGAATGCTCAGTTGGTCTCTGTCCTTATCTCTAGTTTTTCTCAAGTATCCATCTTACTGCAAGCATTGGGTCAGTTGTGCTGCATCTTGACCTGAATCTGAATTGCTCATCTTCCATCATACCTTCTACTACTCTACATATTCATTTATCAATCACCCTTTCTAGAACTTTCACGCAGTGTGACAGGAGTTTGATACCTCTGTATTGCCCACAGTTGTGAATGTCCCTTTTGTTCTTGAATACAGGCATTAGTATTCCTTTTCTCCAGTTATGTCTGCTGTGACCTTGTCTGAGTTTGCTGCTTTTCCTGATTTCATTTTCCTTAGTGCTGCCCTTATTTCTTCTATGATGGGCTCCTCTTCTTCTCTCATTATAGGCTGTGTCTGGGGCTCTATAGTTTCTGTGAGGTTTTCTTCATTCAGAAGCTACTAGAAGTACTCCTTCCATCTGCCTTTCATGATCTGTGGATTAGTGAGCAGGTTGCTGCTGGCATCCCTTATGAAGGGTGTCTGACTAACTTCTTTATCTTGCTGTCTGTCTTACAACTTGATATAGTTTCTTTGTGCTGGTAGAGGCCTCTGATGCCTTGTTCTCTGCTATTGCAACTTCTTTCCTAGCCTCTATGTTAGCCAACCAGTATTCCTTCCTAGCCTGGTCCATCTTTTCTTGCTCCCACTTTTTCCTGCACTCCTTCTTTCTTTTGATGACTTCCTGGACTTCTGCATTCGACCACCAGCTTTCCTTATGTCACATATTTCCATATAAATTCCATATCAGTTATCTAGCTACAGCACAGGTAAGATCATGGTGCAGGGTTATAGTATATAAGGTTATATAAACTATCCCACTATGGCACACGTATGATCACAATGCAGGGTTATAGTGTATATAAGGTCATGGTGCAGGGTTATAGTATATAAGGTTATATAAACTATCTCACTATGGCACAGATAAGATCACTGTGCAGGGTTATAGTATATAAGGTGCTATAAGGTGCTATATAAACTATCCCACTATGGCACACGTATGATCACAATGCAGGATTATAGTGTATATAAGGTCATATAAACTATCTCACATTGGCACAGGTAAGATCACGGTGTAGAGTTTTAGTATATATGGTCATATAAATTATCTCGCTACAGCACAGGTAAGATCACGGTGCAAGGGTTATAGTATATAAGGTCATATAAATTATCTAGCTATGGCACAGGTAAGATCACTGTGCAGGGTTGTAGTATATAAGGTCATATAAATTATCTCGCTATGGCACAGGTAAGATCACTGTGCAGGGTTATAGTATATAAGGTTATATAAACTATCTCACTATGGCACAGGTAAGATCATGGTGCAGGATTATAGTATACAAGGTCATATAAATTATCTAGCTATGGCACAGGTAAGATCACTGTACAGGGTTATAGTATATATGGTCATATAAATTATCTCTCTACGGCACATTCTTTGTAAATAAAGTTCTTATCATTTCTACATCAAGTGCTTAGTTTCTTATGCGGCACCTCAAACTGCTTGAGTTTTGTGGTCACTTAGAAGTTTGATAGAATAACAACTTCTGCATCAAAGTGTATTTTCTGAACAACATGAGGTAGGAGACTAATATTAATGACAGACTGTAATCCTCTGTGATTTAGTAGAAAATCAAATATTTAATGAAGGACAGGTAAACAGTATGAGGCAAAACCAGGAGCACTCTGCAAAATATGAGGCAATTAAAAGCTACACTTTAGACTATATTACTGCATAATGATTTATCTATTGTATAAGACTTAATTGTCCAAGATAAAAGAGTTACCATTCCTACTTAGCTGCGAAATGTTGTGTTAAACAAAATGCATGGATCATTTCTGTGAATCACTGTGTATAAGAAAAAAAAGCATGCAATGTTTTTTACAGGTTTAAAATGACTGAGGAGATTGGGAAAAAAAGATTCAAAGTTGTGAAGTCTGCAATGTATTCTGAAAACAGAATCAGAAAAGTGGAAATGTTTCCATATGAAATATTTGATCTTCATAGGTTGAAACTGGGAGTAGGTCTGCTTCACTGCAAAGACGCCCATTATTTTCTTTGTATGGGTTATTGTTCGAACTACCCTGTAGTACAGGTCTGCAAAACCGTCATGTGATCTCAGTAATGAACTCTGTTTTTCCTATTCCTGCTACATCTAATGAGGTCATTTCACAGCGAGACAAATATTGTGTACTTTTATGGAGCAGGGTCTGATAAGAGTGTGACAGTTCTGAAGCTACAGATTGCTATCTTTAAGTTCTGAGATGCAAGGCCCTGAATGAGGGTAAATCTGTGCATACAGCCTACTTTGACTTAGCCAAGGTGTTTGACACTATCCCCCACTTAGGCATCATCGACAAACTCACCCAGCTAGGTATCAACCCTTATATAATTAGATGGGTCACTAACTTGCTCACCAATAGGACCCATATAGTCAAAATAGGGGAATCCACCTTCAACAGCAGACCTGTAACCAATGGTGTTCCACAGGGATCAGTCCTGGGACCTCTACTGTTTGGAATCTATTTCTCTGAAGTACAAGCAAAAACTAAAGGTCTGTGGCTAACAAAGTTTGCTGATGACTCAAACTGGGAACAATCATACAAGCTTCAAATGATGTCAACATCCTACAAGAGGGTCTTACACAAACAACTGATTGGTGCCAAAGTCATGGCCTTAAACTGAATGCAAAAAAAAAAAAATGATCATCCCTTTTGGTAAGAGTGATGTTCCTGCTAACTACCACATTGATAGCAACACCTTAAGCATGCACTCAGTGGTGAGAGACCTGGGCACACAGGTTGACAACAACCTTACCTTTAACCACCATATACAGGTTGGCAACCACCTTACCTTTGACCATCATGTCTCCATAATGGTAAGAAGGGCATTCTGTATTGCTCATCTCATAAGTAAGGGCGTTGCCTCCAGAAAAAAAAGAGGTTATAACCTCCCTGTATCTTCCCTCATCAGGCCAATAATTGAGTATTTACCTTTCCAAGCACCTGCAGCAATTGTTGAGACCACAAAGTTTCCTCACAAGGAAAATTCAAGATCTTCAGCATCTATCCTATGTGGCTCACATTAAATCATTGTCACTTTCATGCAGACTACTCAGAGGTGAGCTCTGCCATACATACAAGGCAATTTTTGACCTTGCTTTATTTATTTATGCTGCATATCCGTAAGTCAAATGGTACACGGGTTACTTGCTCTAAAGGCCTTAACCTGGTATGTGACATTAATAGAACCTGCTGGAGGACATATTTGTCTCCCAGAGGTTACCACACCTTTGGAACAGACTTTCACTTCATGTAAAAGAGAGCACCTCATTGGCCCTCTTCAAATGCAATGTGGACGATTGGATGGGTAATCATAAATTCACCCCAGGGATTCCGCCTGTGTCCCTCTTGGACAGGTGCAATAGGTGCTGATCATGGAAACAAGGGTAAAACTTGGTTAGGCTTGTAAGGGCCCCAGGGCCTGTAGCCTAGTAGCTGCCTATGATTAATGTGATAATGTTTCCTAAGGTGTTTCTCAGACTTATTATCAAGACATAAAGAGATAAGTCATCTGGTAATACTGATTCTCAGCTAGCTCCTGCGGCAGCGATGCAGTTCCAAAGCAACCCGTTCTGAATGCGTTTTCATGTAATTATATATACATACATGTATGTGTATGTATGATGAAATATTTTTGTGTGTGTGAAAATAATCTGTGTTACTACATTTAATTAAAGATCACAACTCAAGTAATCAACACCATTCATCATACATTCATTCTTATGAATACTACCATACATGCCCAATGTAAAGCACATTTAAGTGGTATCTAAACAAATGCATACACACGCACACTGAAATGTCATACATACCAACACACGAAAGGATACCATTACCTGTATTCTATGTAGGTAGGTAAGTTCCCATGGACAGCCACACCCGCTGTTTAAAATAAATATATGTATATATATACGTACGTGTGTGTGTGTGTGTGTGTGTGTATATATATATATATATATGTATATATATATATGTATATACATGTGTGTGTGTGTGTGTGTGTATATATATATATGTATATATATATATATATATATATATATATATATATATATACACACACAC